>NW_025721272.1:0-175237 GCF_922984935.1 Meles meles | reverse complement strand
TAGAAAATAAAAATTAAAAAAGAATAAACTAGACTAAACTAAGTTAAAATAAAAAAAGAATTAAAGAAATAGAAAAGCAAAAGAAAAACATGGGTGTATGTATCAAAAAGTTCAGGTTAGAGGGTTATTAAAGAATTTGATGTACTGGACATCTCAGTGTGATGGTAAATAGGTTAAAAAATATCTGTATGTATAAAAATAAAAGAACCAGAATATTGGTAAAGAGTTAAAAATAAAAGTTGTATATATGAAGTAGTGGTGGTTGTTCTCTTGTAGTCTTCTTCTTTTTTTTTTTTTTCCTTCCTTCCTGGTTGGTTTTCTGGGGGAGAGGCCTGCCACGTGGATTTTCAGACAATGATGTTCCCTGAGTTAGGTCCTCCCGCTCCCCTCAAGTGGGTGGGCTCTGAGGAAACTATTTTTTTCAGGCTTTTGTTCTCTGGGGGTTTTTATGTTCTTTTATCTGTTTTCTCTTGCCTTGACAGCTTTTGATGGTTTTTGGAGTTTTAGAGGAGACCAAAGTGCACCCCGACCTCCCTCTCAGAGAGAAGCCTCAGAATGTTCTGCAGAGCTGAGTCACTGTCCCTGGGGATGCAGGAGCTCCTCGTTGTACCCAATATCAGGGCAGTGGCGGCTGTCTAGGCAGCTCCAGACCACCAGAGAGGTTCCGAGCAGAGATGGCACACTGAGATTTTCCCGCTGTCCCGGGCTGGGAATGTGGTTTTTCTGGATGCCAGAGCTCCAGGCTAGCACCTATGAGCTCCTCTTCCAAGGGAGGGTGTGGGACACGCGCATTTCAGGATTGCTGTCTGGCCAGGCTCCCAGCCCCTCACGGGAGCCAGTCCCCACTCGTTCTCGGGCACGCTGGCGGGTCAGGTGCACTGGCAGCTCAGGGATGGAGACCTGATTTCTCCGCCGCACTGTCTCTGGCTCAGCGCCAGGGGAGGCTGTCCTGGGTCCCGGGACTTAGGTCCCTGACCCTAACCACCCAGATTCCCACTATCCCCCCCCTCCACCCGCGATCCTTTGCTCTTTTTTTTTGAGTGCTTTCAACCAGACTCCAAGTTAATGCTGGTCCCCAGACGCAGGGCACTCTCGTATTGGGGTATTACTTTCCAATCGGTCACCTCTGACGGGTCCCTCCCCTTTTGTTTATCTTCCGATATCAGTGCAATGCTTCCAGTCTGCTTTACCTGCCACTGGTGTCTTCTGCTCCTGTAGAGATCCAGCCGTGTATAATTCTGATCTCAGGCTGATTTCATGGGTGGTCGGAGTTCTTTGGTAGGTAATCAGCTCACTTTAGGGTACAGGTTGAAACGGTGCCTCCTCCTCCTACTTCCCTGCCATCTTGACCTAAATCCTTTGGAGAGTTTTAATTAAGAAAGAATGGTGTATTTAGTCAAGTGTTTTTTCTGCATCAATTGAGAGGATCATATGTTTCTTGTCTTTAGTTTTATTAAAGTGATATGTCATGTTTGATTTGCAAATGTTGAAACACCCTTGCAGCCCAGGAATAAACTCCACTTGGTCATGGTGAATAATCATTTTAATGTATCTGTTGGACCTTACTAATATCTTGGTGAGAATTTTGGCACCCATGCTCATCAGGGATGTTGGTCTGTAATTCTTCTTTTTGGTGAGTTCTTTGGATTTGAGGTCAAGATAATGCTGGCCTCATAGAAAGAGTTTGGAAGTTTTCTTTCTATTTCTATTTTTTGGAACAGGTTCAGAAGAGTGGGTATTAGTTCTTCTTTAAATGTTTGGCAAAATATCCCTGGAAATCCATTCAGACCTGGACTCAGGTGTTGGGAGATTTTTTTTATCACTGCTTCAATTTCCTTGCTGGTGAGGGTTTGTTCATGTTTTCTGTTTCTTCCTCTTAGAGTTCTGGTAGTTTATAAGTCTCCAGGAATGTATCCATTTCTCCCAGGTTGCTTAATTTGTTGGCATATAGTAACTCAAAATATGTTCTTATAATTGTTTGTATTTCCTTGATGTTGATCATGATCTCTCCTCTTCATTTTTCAATTTATTAACTTTCAATTCATTAATTTGGGTCCTTTCTCTTCTCTTTTAAATAAATCTGGTTAGGGGTTTATCAATCCTATTAAGTCTTTCAAGGAACCGGCTTCTAGTTTTATTGATATGTTCTACTCTTCTTTTGTTTCTGTTTCATAGATTTCTGCTCTATTCTTTATTATTTCTTTTCTGCTTGGTTTAAGCTTTATTTGTTGTTTTTTCTCCAGTTTCTTTAGGTATAAGGTTAGATTGTGTATTTGAGACTTATCTAATTTTTTGAGAAAGGCTTGGATGGTTATATATTTCCCGCTTAGGACCACCTATCCTGTGTCCCAAAGGTTTTGAACAGTTGTGTTTTCATTTTCATTTGTTTCCATGAATTTTTAAAATTTTTCTTTAATTTCCTGGTTGACCCATTCATTCTTTAGTAAGATGCTCTTTAACCTCCAAGTGTTTAAGTTTCTTCCAAATTTCCTCTTGTAATTGAGTTCAAGTTCTAAAGGATTGTAGTATGAAAATTACTGGGAATAATCCCAACCTTTTGGTACCCATTGAGACCTTAGTTGTGACCCAGTATGTGGTCTGTTCTGAAAAATGTTCCATGTGCACTCAAGAAGAATGTGTTTTCTGTTGTTTTAGGATTGAATGCTCTGTATATATCCATGAAGTCCACCTGGTCCAGTGTGTCATTGTCATTCAAAGCCCTTGTTTCCTTGTTGATCTTCTGCTTAGATGATTGTCCATTGCTGTGAGTGGGGTGTTGAAGTCCCCTATTACTATTGTATAATTATCAATCTGTTGCTTTAATTTGGTTATTAATTGGTTTATGTAACTGGCTGTTTCCAAATTAGGAGCATAAATATTTATAATTGTTAGATCTTCTTGTTGGATAGACCCTTTAAGTATGATATACTGTCCTTCCTCACCTTCTATTATCATCTTTGGTTTAAAACCTAATCTGTCTGATAGAAGGATTCCTACTTCGGCTTTCTTTTAACATTCATTAGCATGATAAATGGTTCTCCACCTCCTCACTTTCAATCTGGTGGTGTTTTAGGTCTAAAATGAGTCTCTTGTACACAGCATATGGATGGTTCTTGCTTTTTTATTCAATCTAATATCCTCTGTCTTTTGGGTCCCTGCTTGGAGAGTGGTTTCCTGATTGTGCTGGGGTTCACAGTTTATTGCAACACGTAGCTGAGAGGCCACTCTGGAGCTCTCTAATTATAGCTGGATTCTCTGCTCCAACACTTGGGCACTCTGCTGCACTCAGGCATCCCCCTTCTTTCTGTGACCCTGGGGATCCTGAGACCACACTGCTTAAGAGTCTGCTCTGCTTCACTGCCTGAGCATATTTCAGCCAGCGATGTCCCTCATGGAAGCAGACTTCTAAAAGTTCCGGTTTTATGTACTGCTGCTATATCACTTTCCAGTGGCCTGCTTACAGAGGCTCCTCCCCACTGTGGTTTATATATCCCCTCAAATTCATGTATCTGCTCCTTCTTCCTTTGCAAAAGGTGGTCTCTTTTCTATTTGTAGAATTGTATCAATTCTTTCCTTAGATCTCAGGTTGAATTTATAGATATTCTGAATGATCTGTTAGATATCTAGGTAAATTCAAGGGACCAGATGAAACACTACTTTTCCATCATCTACAGGATTCTTACAGACAAAATAGACTTTGAAAACAAAGACTATAACAAGTTACAAAGAAGGACACTATATAACCATAAAGGAAACAATTCAACAAGAAGATATAAGAGTTATAAATATTTATGCACCAACCAATGGAGCCTTCAAATACATAAAGCAACTACTAACAAACATAAAGGAAGTAATCAATACTAATACAAAATAATATGGGACGTTAACACCCTATTTACATCAGTGGATAGATCATTCAAACAGAAAATCAATGAGGAAACAATGGCTTTGAATCACACATTTGACCAGATGTATCTAATTGGTATATTCAGAACATTCCATCCTAATATAGCAGAATATGCATTCTTTTCAAGTACACATCGAATATTCTCCAGAATAGATCATGTGTTAGACCATAAAAAAAGTCTCCACAAATTAAAAAGGACTGAAATCATTCCATGCATCTTTTCTGGCCACAGTGCTATAAACCTAGAAAACAACTATAAGAAAAACTCTGGAAAGCACACACATACAACTAGGTTAAATAACATGCAACTAAACAAGGAAATGTCAACTAAGAAATCAAAGAGAAAGTTTAAAAATACATGAATATGAATGAAAATGAAACACAATAGCCTGGAATCTTTTGGAAGCAGTAAAGCTATTCTAAAAGGGAATTTTATGAGACCAGTGCTCTAACCCCTGAGCTACGGACCCTAAAAGGGAATTTTAAAGCAAGTTTAGAGGCCTTCCTCAAGAAGTGAGAAAATTTTCAAATAATTAACCTAACCTTAAACATAAAGGAGCTAGAGAGGAAAAAAAAAAACAAAAACCCAAAACCAGCAGAAGGAAGGATATAAAAAAAGATTGAAAGCAGAGATTGAAAAAAAGATTGAAGCAGAGATAAATGAAATGGAAGTTCAAAACAAACCATCAAAACATTGGAAGAGATCAATGAAATCAGTAGCTGGTCCTTGGAGAACATAAAATATAAAAAACTGATAAACTACTAGTCAAACCCATTGGAATGAGAGAAAGAGAAAGAGAGAGAGAGAGAAATGGGACTCAAAATCAGAAATGAAAGAGGAGAAATAACAATCACCACCACAGAAAAACAAAGGCATGACAATATTATGAATAATTATATGCCAACAAATTGGACAACCTAGAAGAAATGGACAAATTCTTAGAAAAATATTACCTCCCATAACTGAATCAAGAAGAATTAAAAAAAAATTAGCAGACTGATTATGAACAATGAAATTGAATAAGTAATGAGGAAAATAAAAATTAAAAAAAAGACCTCCCCCAACCAAAAGTCTAAGACCAGATGACATCATAGGTGAATTTCACCAAACACTTAAAGAAAAGTTAATACCTATTCTTTTCAAACTATTACAAAAAAAATAGAAGAGAATGGAAAGTGTCCAAATTCATTCTATGTGGCCAATATTACCCTGATACAGGGTAAAAACCAGGTGAAGACACTACAAAAGAAAAGAACTACAGGCCAAAATCTCTGATGAACACAGATGCAAAAATCCTCAACAAAACACTAGTGAACCAAATCCAACCACTCATTAAGGATAAATTCATCCACTATGATCATGTCAGATTTATTTCTGGGATGCAAGAGTTGCCCAATATAAGGGGTCCCTGGGTGGCTCAGTCATTAAGCACGTTAAGGTGCTCTTCCTGCTTGTGTTCCTGCTCTCACTGTCTCTCTCTCTGTTAAATAAATAAAATCTTAAAAAAAAGGTTGTCCAATATTTGCAAATCAATCAACATGATACATCACATCAATTAGAGAAGAGTAAGAACCATATAGTCATTTTGACAAATGATAAAAATGCATTTGACCCAGTACTACACTAATTCATGATAAATACCCTCAACAAAGTAGGTTTAGAGGGAGCATCCCTCAACATAATAAAAGCTTTATATAAAAAACCCACAACTAATGTCATACTCAGTGGTGAGAAAAATGAGAGCTTTTCCCTTAAGGTCAAGAATAAGACAAAGATATTCACTCTGTGCACTTTTATTCAACATGGTACTGGAAATCCTAGCCATAGCAACCACACAACAAAAAGAAATAAAAGTGATCCAAACTGGTAGGAGAGAAATAAAACTTTCATCATTTGCAGATGATACGATAATATGCTGAAAACCCTGGAGACCGCCAAAAAGCTACTACAACCAATAAATGGATTCATTAAGGTTGCAGGATACAAAATCAATGTACAGAAATCTGTTGCCTTTCTATTCACTTATAATGAAGTAGCAGGAAAAGAAATTAAGAAAACAATTCCATTTACAATTATAGCAAAAATAATAAAACACTAACAAATAAACTTCCCCAAGAGGTGAAAGACCTGTACTCTGAGAACTATGAAACATCACTGAAAGAAATTAAAGATGACACACACAATGGAGAGATATTCCATGCTCATGGATTGCAAGACAAATTTTGTTAAAATGTCCATACTATCCAAAGCAATCTACACATTTAATGCAATCACTATCAAAATACCAACAGCATTTTTCACAGAACTAGAACAAATCATCTTAAAATTTGTATGGAATCACAAAAGACCCTGAAAAGCCAGAGATGTCTTGAAAGAGAAGTACAAAACTGAAGGTATCATAATTCCAGATATCAAGATACAGTACAAAGATGCAGTTATCAAAACAATATAGTACTGGCACAAAAATAGACACATAGATCTATAGAACAGAACAGATGCCCCAGAAATAAACCCATGATTATGTGGTCAAACTTTGATAAAGGAGACAACGATACACAATGGAAAAAAGATAGCCTCTTCTATAAATGGTGTTTAAAAAATGGGACAACTAGTTGCAAAAGAATGGAACTGGATTATTCTCTCACATCATACAAAAAAAAACCCACTAACAATATATAAATAAATAATCTCAAAATGGAGTGAAGACCTAAATCTGAGACCTGAAACCATAAAAATCCTTGAAGAGAGCAGTCAGTAATTTCCCTGACACTGTCCATGGCAACATTTTCCTAGGTAAGTCTCCTAAGGCAAGAGAAACAAAAGCAGAAATAAACTATTGGCACTATATCAAAATAAAACGTTTCTGCATAGCAAAAGAAAGAATCAACAAAACAGAGACAATCTACTGAATGGGAAAAGATATTCACAAGTGATATATCCAATAAAGGAATAGTATTCAAAATACATAAAAAACTTATACAACTCAATGCCAAACCCCCCAAAATAAAACAAAACAAAAAAACCTAATAATCTAATTAAATGGATTAAAAATGGGCAGAATCCATGAGCAGACCTTTCTCCAAAGAAGACATACAGATGGATTACTCATAGGAAGAAGATGGAAGGCTCATCAAGTCATCCTGGAATTTGACTTTCTTTTTTTTTTTTTTTTAAAGATTTTATTTATTTATTTGACAGAGAGAGAGATCACAAGTAGGCAGAGAGGCAGGCAGAGAGAGAGGAGGAAGCAGGCTCCCTGCGGAGCAGAGAGCCCGACGCGGGGCTCGATCCCAGGACTCTGAGATCATGACCTGAGCCGAAGGCAGCGGCTTAATCCACTGAGCCACCCAGGCGCCCCTGGAATTTGACTTTCTTAAAAATATTTTTACAACATGTACAGTATATCATTCACATAGAAGGTCACAAATATGTAATTTATATATGGTTATGCATGTTGAAACAATTTGAAGGATGGAGTGAGTTATTTAAAAAGCAAGGCATGGGGCACCTGGTTGGCTCAGTCAGTTAAGTGGCTGACTCTTGATTTTTGGCTCAGGTCATGATGTCATGGTCCTGGGATCCATCCCCACATCAGCCTCCATACTCAGCAAGTGCCTTTTTCTGCCCTTCCCCTCCACCTCACTAGAGCACACTCTCTCTTTCTAAAATAAATAAATAAATCTTTGAAAAAAAAAAACAACTAAGCAAAAAGCAAGATCCCTATTCCTTTGGTGTCATATAAGAATTCTTTTATGTTTATTTAAATTAATAATCTTAGGGCCCAGGGCATATGATATGCTCTGGGCTTATTAAATGAATGAATAAATAAATGAATAATATTTGGTTACTGAATATACCAGAAATCTTGGGTCACCATAACAACACAGTCTTTCCCTGTAAGTAGATATTTACAGGCAAGTTATATTCTAATTCGAAGCTTGCATGGGGAGCACATAATTATGACAAGAAAACGCCATTATTGGTGTTAATATCCCTAGGGTACAACAGCCAAATCTAGTAATTTTCAGAGTGAAATACTTGCCACACGAGAGAGAAAAATTAGGTCTATGGGCTGGTGGAACCAGTCAACCACTGACTTGACTTCTAGTCCTTTGGTTATTCCATCCCTTCACTATGTGAATTGGACAAATTATAAACTACTGGATTAAGATTTTTGCTTCCCAACTTTTATATTCCAGCCAGTCCTGCCTCATTCAGATTTTTTACAGGCTTTCCATTTCTTTTGTTTTTGCTTTTTTTTTCTTGACCCCATGTTTTGTTTTTCATAATTTCTACTTTCTACTTAGACATTTCTCAATGCAAGAATATTTATTTTCTTACAATGTCTTTATAATTTCATTTTGTTATTAAGTCTTTCAGTTATTGACAATCAATTTTGTATGGTATGAGGAAGGATGCACACTTTTTCCTAAATTGTCTTAAATGAATAATTATTGATTTCTGCTACATATTCTTAACCTTTTGTACATTCAACCATCTCCACAAAGGATGGAGGGGAAAAAAAAAGGCTGAGAGATAACTTATTTTTATGAGCTAAGGATAACATTGTATGGAAGTGATTGCATCTATTATTGTGTTATTGAGATGTTGAGAAAGTTGGTTGACACCTCCTCTGGCTCTAATTTGTCTATATAAAGTAGCATAATTAACTCTGTATTGCTGACTTTTTTTTTACTAATTAATTATTTCTATATCTAACTCATGTTCAATGCAAATATTCAAGGAAGTCCAAATGTTTTAATGCCCAGTCAGGTTGCATGAGTAAGAGTTAACTTTCTGTTACTCAGTTTTCTGTCTTAGGTCATATTGTGAAATCCCAAGAATAAAAACCTTATTATAAGGTTTCCTAACTTGAGTTTGGTTGATTAGAAATGACACTGGAAATTGGTCTGTGTGGGAGTATAGAAAAATCTATCACAGAATAAAAATAGCAATGGTGAAGGAACAAAAAAATCAAACCACAGACCATCATCAGGTTTTCAACATCATTAGTTATATAGTATGGGTTTAGAATGAGATTTTGGTTCAATTTCAGGATATTTTGATACTGAAGTGAAGCCAATTCAAAGTGAATTGAATGTCTTAAGATGTCTTTTTTTTTTCTGATGTCTTAAGAGAGGATTATCATTCAATATTTCAATAATAGTTTTGTGTGCTAATGAGAGTTTTCTACTATATTAGAAAGAAAATAATTCAATTCTGAATCTAGCAGGAAGAAGCAAGTTGGGATTGACTTTTCCTTTTTCAGTGTATTTGTGAAGACTGAACATCAGCAAATAGAGCAAATAAAGACTTTACAGAGTTGCAAAGATATTTAGATATATTCTCTTCAAATATTTTGCAACTGATAATGGGAAAGGAAGTAAATAACTCTTTATATATCTTAATCTGTTAGCCTATCTCATATAGTATGTGGAATAGATTGATTATAATTTATGGGAAATTTAATGCTGTGTAAATGTTTACTATTTTTAAAATTTGGAATTTTTGAAAAAGAAAGCCAAAATATGAAATGTTTATCTTTTTTAAACAAGGTAACAGAATATTCTAAAATATAATTTTGGGATTCATAACTTTACTTTTCTTTCTTCATGTAGCAGACAGCATTACATAGTATTAACAACAGACCATGTATGCATGTAAATTCTCATCAACAATGTTCTCAGTGTATATGGATAATTGTGTGTGTATTTTTTATTTTGTAGATATATGTGTGTGTGTATACAAAATAAAAAATACACAAATATATATATATATATATATATATATATACACACACACACATATATCTACAAAATAAAAAATACATGGGGTGCCTGGGTGGCTCAGTGCATTAAGGCCTCTGCTTTCAGCTCAGGTCATGGTCCCAGGGTTCTGGGATCGAGCCCCACATTGGGCTCTCTGCTCTGCAGGGAGTCTGCTTCCCTTCCTCTCTCTCTCTCTGCCTGCCTCTCTGCCTCCTTGTGATCTCTGTCAGATAAATAAATAAAATCTTTAAAACATGCACAAATATATATACACACACATATATCTACAAAATAAAAGATACACATGCGTGAACATGCACACACACACACACACACACACACACACACACATGCAACCATCACCACCATTATCTCAAGAACTTTTCCATCTTCAAAAGTGAAACCCTCTAATCATTAAACAGTAACTCCTCATTCATCCCCAGCCCTGGTAAGCACTATTCTACTTTCTGTCTCTAAGAATTTGACTATTCTAGGTACTGCACATAAGTAGGATCATATAATATTTGTCCTTTTGTGTCTGGTCTATTTTACACAGCATAATGGCCTCAAGGTTCATCCACATTGTAGCATGTTTCCCCACTGAATGGATTTGGTATCCTGACTGAAGATCGTTTGACCATATATGCATGGGTTTCTCTCTGGGATTTCTATTCCATTGAACTACCATTGGTTCTTAGGTCATTATGATGCTCATTTGATCACTGCAGATTTGTAATAAGTTTGAAATCAGGAACCATGATACCTCCAACTTTGTTCATTTTTTAAGATTGTTTTAGCTAGTGATATAGAATTCTTTGAGATTCTATATGAATTTAGGATGGATTTTTCTAATTTGGGGGGGGTTGATAGGGATTACATCATACCTGTGGATCACTTTGGGTGGTACTGATGTCTTAAAAATGTTAAGCCTTCCAATCCATGAACAAGCCGTGTCTTTCCAGTTGTTTATGTCTTTGAATTCTTTCAGCAACATTTTATAGACTTCAAAATATAAGCCTTTCAGCTTCTTGGTTATATTTATATTCTGAGTATTTTATTCTTTATGATGCTATTGTAAATGAGACTTCTTTCTTTTTAAGATCTACTTATTTATTTGAGAGAATGGGGAAGGGGCAGAGGGAGAGAATCTTTCAAGCAGACTTCCCACTGAGTGTGGAGCTGAACATGGGGCTCAATCTCAGGACCCTGAGAGCATGACTTGAGCCAAAAACAACAGTGAGATGCTCAACTGACTGACCCACCTAGGCACCCTTCATCAATGAGTTTTCTTAACATCTTTTTTAGATTATTCATTGTTAATATATAGAAACTCTGTTGATATTTGTGTGCTGATTTTGTATCTTACAACTTTGTTGAATTCACTTATTCTAACAGTTTCTTTGTGGAATTTCCAAGGTTTTCTATGTGTATAAGGTCATGTCAACTGCAGACAGAAAAAAATTTACTTCTTCCTTTACAATTTTGTTGCCCTTATTATTATTATTATTATTATTATTATTATTATTATTATTTTCTTATTTAGAGGCTCTGGCTAGGACTTCAAGCACCTATGTTGAACAGAATACTATTTTTTTTCTTTTTTTATAAAGGCCTGAGTCAGTATGGCCAAAGGAATCTGGAGGCTACAGAAGAATTTTAAATACCTGACAAGTGTTATACAAGAAAATTGTTATGTTTAAGGACAGACTTTCAACACTGATGAGACCAGCTTGTTTCACAAGGATCCTGGCAAACAAATCTGTGTAACGCATATTGTGTTTCAGTTGATGAAATGTTTTGACCAGAGACTCACAGAAACTTAACCTGTGACCCACACCACAAAGTAATAGTTCAGTGTTCCCTAATTCAGTGCTCACAAGTTTAAAGTATATAACTACCATCAATAGTGAAAATTGATTATGTTCTCCAATATTATTGCCATATGGTCTCCATTTCCACTGCACTATTTGTGGTTGCCTATAAATGCTTTTCCTAGTATTCTTTCCCTCTCCTCTTCATCTAGACACCTAGATTCAACCATTAAACCTCGGCCAACATGTGAAATAATAGAAAATATATATATTGGCCTCTGGCTCTGGTTCCTGGCAGAGAGTTCCTGAAACCGTTGTAATTTCCCAAGTGGTAAGAGCACTAGGAGCATTTGTTCTAATATTTGGTCTTTGACACTGGTTCCTTACACAGAGCTCCTAAATCCTTTGGAATTTTCTGGCTCCTGGATGAGGACTGGTTGCCAGGAAGATGCTTGGAACTTTTAGCCTAAGCCACAACCCCAAGGAACAGAAGAGGTGCTGGAAATTGAGTTAACAATTGATCATACCTATGTGATGAAGTCTCCATAAAAATCCAAAGGTATGGGATTCAGGGAGCTTCCAGGTTGATGTACACAACCACAGGTTGGGAGAGTACTCAACTCCACAGGGATAGGCACTCCTGTGCTTAGAACACTTCCGGACCTTGTCTTATGGAGCTCTTCATCTGACTGCTAATCTATATCCTTAATCATATACTGTATTTATAATAAACACAATAAATGCAAGTAAGAGTTTTCTTGAGTTTAGTGAGTTTTTCTAGGAAATAATTGAATTCAAGGGGGAAGGGGAAATCATGGGAACCTCTGATTTGTAGCTAAGTTATGGGTAACCTGGGGACCTATTACTTGCAATTGACAAGTTGAAGTGGGGTGCAGTCTTGTGGAACTGAGCCCTTAACTTGTGGAGTCTGCATTAATTCCAGCTAATATTAAAATTGAATTAAACTTTAGGATACCCAATAGGCATTGCAGAGAATTGCTTGGTTTGGGAAACACACACACACACACACACACACACACACACACACACACACACACATCTGGTATCAGAAGTGCTGTCAGTACGGTAGTAGAGTAATGAGAGAGAAGCAGCACACAGAAGGAGTGTTGTTTTATCCTCCACACTCTGTAATTGCCAGAGAGTCTCTCTCTCTGTCTGGACCCCCAACCCTAGTGTACCTGAGGTATTCTTCTTCTTGTTAACACACCGTGTGTACACCTCTCTCTCAGCATTTATCACAACAATCTATTTGTTGATTTGTCTGTTTTCCCCATCCATTTTTAAGCTGTTTAGATGCAAGTTCTCTTTCTCTCTCTCTCTCTCTCTCTCTCTCTCTCTCTCTCTCTATATATATATATATATATATATATCAGATAAAATAGTTTTAACATATTAAATTAAGTTTGTCTCCTTAAATATTTTAATAATTCCTCTACCTCCCTTTCTTTTTAATTTGAGCTATCTATAATAAAATTTTGCTGAACAAAAATAAACTGCAGCTTCGTCCAAATGGAATAATAATTAGAAACTTGGAACAAGCTATCTGAATTAATGTGTTTCTACTGTGCTCAGAATAATTATAGAATATTAGAACCAGAAGAAATACTAACTTATTTACACACGTGCTTATTAGGCTCTTCCAGGTTAGCTAAGAAGATAGGAAGGATAAAGATCTGAAATCACTATCTGGGGCTGGAAAGGAAGGTCATGTGAGGAGAGTGCCATGTCCAGCCTCTGACAGCAGCTCTGTGATTAAACAACTCCTAGCTGTCTTCTCATGAACAGGCATACACTACTGTCAGAGCTGGAACTACTGTTATAGAGCCACTGCTCTAATGGCTACCTATTCCCAGCTTGTCGTGAGCCATTATTTCTATCACTACTCTCTCCTGCCTAGGATAGCAAGTACTGATGTTCTCTACAAGCCTAAAACTCAAACCAAACCAAAATTCACAGGTTCAGGTTTCTTCAGATAGCTACTCTCCTTCCTGCTGCATGGACATCTTGTGCATGCCCACCTACTAAGATGCTGGTCACCCTGTAAATTAGTTGCCTTTTGCACAAGCACTTCCTTGATGAGTTAGAATGGTAAGGTATGTTCCAGCTTCTTAGAGGTCCTAAGAGTGTGGAATGAGCTTAAGTTACACCACTGGGAGCTCCTCCTTCACTGAACAGAGGCAGAAAGTGAAACCTAAAAAGTTAGATGATCACTGCAAGAAGGGTTCCATTCAAAGCCTACCCTGAAGCACATCATCTCCCCATAATAAGAAACTGACTCTTCGTCTCAGTCCTTTTGACCTATCCAAATGTTTGGAGTAAGCCCGCAAGGGCTGAATTAACAGATATATCAGGTTTATGGAATGTGTAAACATATTGCCAACGTATGTTTTATTAGAATTATTTGGCTTAAAAATTAAGGATGGTTATGGTTTCTGGATTGGTATGTAAGGACATTAGAGGGTCACCACTTTATCTTAACAACAGACACAAAGCTGAACAAACTGAAAAATCAACACTTTTTTTGGATCTTTAAGAGGATTAAGGTCAAGGGGCAAACTGTTTCCAACAAAATTGGACAGATAGAGAATTACAATATACTGGAGTAGAAACCTCCCCAGGAACCAGTAATAGAGTCAGAAAATCTGAGCTGTATTGATAAATTTCTGGAGGCTAGGCCTGTACAAATCTGAGAATTAAAGGCTTTAAGGGAAACCAGTCATAGGGGACTGTCACACTTCTGTGACCTTACCATCAGGAGCTTGACTGGTGCTCACAGGAAATATCACAGTAAATTCCCTTCATGTTTCTGGCAGAGATAGTGGAAAGGAGTCATTTGGAAATATGCCAGAGCACTCTATTCTTCTTAACATGGTCTATCTTTGAGAAAAACTTAGTTAACCTGCTAGAAAACCTGCTGGCATTTTCTCTGAACCTATTTGACCTAAGGAGGAAAATACCCAACTTCAGCCTTTGTGGAGTTAAAAAAAAAAAAACCAACAAAACAAAAACCAGAAATAGTTGGGAAGTTCACAATCTAGAGGCATAGGCACACTAAAAGACTGAGACCTAACCATAGCACTGTAGAATGCTTCCGTCTCACTAGAACTACGACTACATTACCAAAGGCCTACTTACTGTTGTTCATTTCCCCTGGAACATCATATCCAGTAACCAGAGAAAATTACAAAGCATATTAAAAGGCAATAAACACAGTTTGAAGAGAAAAAGCAAGTACCAGAACTGACCATGACAGGGATGTTGGAATTTTCAGACAGGGAATTTAAAACAGTGAAGATTGGACATCAGGAGAAGACAGCAGAGTAGGAAGTTCCTAACCTCACTCTTCAGCCCCTGGATACAGCTAGAAAACACCAACATCAGTGTAAATAATCCAGAAAATGACCTGAAGACTAGCACAAGAGACTCCCCACAGCTAAATGTAGAGACAAGCCCACATTCAAGACAATAGGAAGGCCAGAGATATAGTCGGGAGTCAAATAGACCTGTGAGACTGTCTGCAGGAGGAAGGGATGCTGTGGGCTCAGGGAGGGGAGAGGAACAGACCCCACACCAGGCATCCCAGGCATGGGAGATCCAAACTGGGAAAACAAATCAGCAATTATTTGGCTTTGAAAACCAGAGTGGGCAAACAATCAGTTCCATCTGGAACTTTAAAAACCAGGAGCTTGGTTCTAGGAGAGCCGGAGATAGCACAACAAACACCCCTCCTGAGATACAGCACAGAAGTAGCAGTTTGAGAAATGCCTAGAGTACACAGGAAGATTGATTGATTGATTGATTTCTTAATCTCAGAGTATGTGCTGGAGGGCAAGGATTTTTGGGAGACTTCACCCAGAACAAAACAGCTGGCAGGTACCATTTTGCTCCCCTGCACCCCAGCCTAAATACAGGGACACCTGAGGGAACTAGCATAGCATCAATACTCTAGAACTAGCTTGCAAACAGTATGCCTTGTGCCCACACAGTTCTCTGAAACCATACCTTCCATCCCAACCTGACTCCCTAGGAGTTTTCCAGGCAGCTACAGGTCCTGTTCAGCTGCAGGCCAGCTCTAATCTTGCTGGCACCATGTGTCCTGCCCCCCACATTCTGCAGACCTGCTCCCACCAATACACCCTTGGGGCGGAGCCCATCAAATGCACTGTTTCAAGCCTAGCACTATGCAAGCAGTCCAATAGCAGCCAGCACTACTCCAAAGTGATTCCTTTCTGAGAAGAGGAGAAGATAACCACACACACCGGTTCCACTGTGGACCCAGCAATGAGCTAGGGGCAGACATCTGGTATGACTGCAGGCCCCATCCACCAATGAAAACTTCTCAAGGGAAAACACAGGCAAAGCACCCTGCAGTTTCGTGTTACTGCATGTTTAGCAAATGCCTGGTCTGACAACACGATTTTCAGGTGGTTCCACACTAACGCACTAACAACACAGAGACCAAACCCTGCATACAACAGGCAAAGAGAACCATTACAGATGACTGGACTGAAGGCAAACATGGCTCAGCCACATCAAAAGGGTACATACAACACATATAGGAGAAAACCCTAAAGTGCCAGTTTTTGTTGAACAAAGGACAGAGCACTACTTATGAAGGACCTCTCCTTCATAAGGCTACTACTTCCAAGAGCAGGAGATAGATGTAGGTGACTTTTGTAATACATGGAAACAGACACAGAGAGTTAGACAAAATGAAGAAACAAGAAAAAAAGAAGGTTACAAATGAAAGAACACGACAAAATCACAGCAAGAGAGCTAAACGAAGTGGAGATTAGTAATATACCTGATACAGAATTTAAAGTAATGGTCATAAAAAGAGAAAAGAATGGAGGATCTAAAGGAGGTCCTGGAAAAGAGATAGAACACATAAAAAAGAACAAGTCAGAGATGAACATCTTAAGTAAAATTAAAAATATGCTAGGGAATAAATAGTAGACTAGAGGAAGTAGAGGAATGGATCAGTGATCTGGAGGGTAGAATAATAGAAAGGAATGAAGCTGAACAGCAGAGAGAAAAAAGAATTATAATAAATGAAAATAGACGAATGGAAATAAGTGACACCATCAAGTGCAATAGCATTAGCATTACAGAGGTCCCAGAAGGAGAAGAGAGAGAAAAGAGAGCAGAAAGTTTATCTGAAGAAATAACAGCTGAAAGCTTCCTGAGTATGGGGAAGGAAATAGATATCCAGATCATGGAGGCACAGAGGGCCACCAACAAAATCAACAAAAGGAGGTCCACACCAAGACGCATAGTAATTGAAATAACAAAAAGTACTGATAAAGAGAGAATATTTAAAGCTGCAAGAGAAACCAGTTACAGACAAGAAAATCCCATAAGGCTATCAGCTGATTTTTCAGCAGAAATTTTATAAACCAGAAGAAAGTGGCATCATATATTCAGGGAATGACAGGGAAAGAACCTGCAATCAAAAATACTTTATCCAGCAAGGCTATCATTCAGAATAAAAGGAGAAATAAAGAGTTAAAGGAACTCATCACCACTAAGGCCACTCTATAAGGAATGTTAAAGGGGACCCTTAGAGTAAAAAGGAAAGACCAAAAGTAAGAATAAGAAAAGTAGGAAGGGAAAAAAAATAAAATAAAATTAAGTGTATCTGTAATTATCAGTGAAAGGATTTATCAATTAAAAGAATGTAAAATATGGGGCACCTGGGTGGCTCAGTGGATTAAGCCGCTGCCTTCGGCTCAGGTCATGATCTCAGGGTCCTGGGATCAAGCCCCGCAACCGGCTCTCTGCTCCACAGGGAGCCTGTTTCCTCCTCTCTCTCTGCCTGCCTCTCTGCCTACTTGTGATCTCTCTCTCTGTCAAATAAATAAATAAATAAATAAAAAAGGATGTAAAATATGACACCATATACCTAAAATTTGGGGGGTGGGGAAAAAAGTAAAGAATGGGTTCAATCTTAAGAGACCATCAACTTAATATAGACTGCTGTATGCATGAGATGTTAGGTACAAACCTAATGGTAATTGAGAATCAAAATTAGTAATATATATGCAAAAAATAATGTGAAAAGAACTAAATAAATCACAAAACAAAGCCAGAAAACTGTGAGAGAAGAGAGCAAGAGAAGAATGGAAGAGAGAACTACACAAACAATCATAAAACAAGTAACAAAATGGCAGTAAGTACATACCTATCAATAATTACTTTGAATTTAATAAACTAAATGATCCAATCAAAAGACATAGGGTGATGGCATGGATAAGAAAGGAAAAAACCATTGATATACTGCCCACAAGAGTCCCATTTCTGAGCACATGCAGACTGACAGTGAGAGAAGGGAAAGTATTTATTATGCAAATAGAAATGAAATAAAAGCCAGGATAGCAAAACTTACATCAGGCAAAACAGACTTTAAAACAAAGATTGTAACAAGAGACAAAGAAGGACACTATATAATCATAAAGGGAACAAATCCAACGAGGAGCTCTAACAATTGTAAATATTTACGTAGCCAACATGTGAGAACCCAAATACATAAAGCAGCTAATAACACACTTAAAGGAAGTAATCCACACCAATACAATACTAGGGGAGTTTAACACTCCATTTACATCAATGGATAGATCATCTAAATAGAAAATCAACAAGGAAACATAGCTTTGAATGACACATAGAACTAGAGGATTTAACATATATATTCAAGACATTGCATCTTAAAAACAGCAGAATACACATTCTTTCAGGTGCGCATATTATACTCCCTAGAAGAGATGACATGTTAGGCCATAAAACAAGTCTCAACAAATTATAAAAGACTAGAATTTTACCATGCATCTTTTGACCACACCATTATGACACTAGAAATCAAGCACAAGTAAAAATCTGGAAAGAATGCAAATATACAGAGGCTTAATAACATGCTACTAAACAATGAGTGGGTCAACCAAGACATCAAAGAGGAAATTAAAAAAAATACATGGAGACAGATGAAAATGAAAGCACAATAATCCAAATTCTTTGATGTTACAAAAGATGTTCTGAGAGGGAAGATGATAGCAGTACAGGCATACCTCCAGAAGCAAGAAAAATTAAATAAATAAACAAACAAACAAAAAACTCACCTTACACCTAAAGGATCTAGAAAAAGGACAAACAAAATCCAAATCAGTAGAAAGGAGGAAATAATAAAGATTAAAGCAGAAATAAACAATATAGAAACTTCAAAAACCAATAGAAGAGATCAATGATACCAGTAGATAAACAAATTTGAAATGAACAATGAGAAATAACAGCTAATGCCATGGAAACACAAAGGATTATATGGGATTACTATGAAAAGTTATATTCAATAAATTGGGAAACCTAAAGAAAAGGATAAATCTTTGGAAGCATATAACCTCCTGAACTGGAACCAGAAGGAAGTGGAAAATTTGAACAGACCGATTTCCAGCAATGAAATTGAATAAAGAGAAATCAACAAAAAATCCAATTTATAATTGCCCCCTAAACTATAAAATATCTAGGAATAAACTTAAGCAAGGAGGTAAAAGACCTGTACTCTGAAAACTATAAACAGTGATGAAAAAAATTGAAAACACCAAGGAAAAATCATTCCGTGTTCATAGATTGGGAGAAATCCAATATTGTTAAAATGTCCACACTACCCAAAGTAATCTACAGATTTAAAACAGTTTCTACCAAAATACCAACAACATTCTTTTAAAAGATTTTATTTATTTGAGAGAGAGAGATAGAGAGAAAGCACAAATGGTAGGGGAGGGTAGAGGGACAAAAAGACTCCCTGCTGAGCAGGGAGCACAATACAGGATAGATCCCAGGACCCTGGGATCATGACTGAGCCGAAGGCAGACATTTAGCCAACTGAGCCATCCAGGCCCCCCAACAACATTGTTTACAGAACTAGAAAAAACAATCCTAAAATTTGTTGGGAACCACAACAGACCTGGAACAGCCAAAGAAATTATGAAAAAGTCAAATAAAACTGGAGGTATCATGATTGCAGATGTCAAGCTATATTACAAAGCTATAGTCATCAAGACAGTATGGTACTGACACAAAAATAGACCTATGGAACAGATTAGAAATCCCCCAAATAAATACTTGGTTATATGCTCAATTAATCTTCAACAAAGGAGGCAAGACATTGCCATGGGGAAAAGTTTCAACAAATGGTTTTGAGAAAACTGGACAGCTACATGCAAAAGAATAAAAGTGGACCCCTTTCTTACACCATATACAAAAATACTTTTAAAAATAGATTAAAGACCTAAATGCAAAACTTGAAACCATAAAAATCCTATAGTAAACATGGGCAGCAACCTTTTCAACATTGGCCATAACAACTTTTTTCCAGATATGTCTCCTGGGGAAAGGGACACAAAAGCAAAAATAAACTATTGGGACTATATCAAAATAAAAAGCTTCTGCACAGTGAAGTAAACAATCAATAAAACTAAAAGGCAACCTAGTGAATGGGAGCAGGTATTTGGAAATGACCTATTTGATAAAGGATTAGTATTCAAAATATATAAAGAACTTATAAGGCTCAATGCTCAAAAACCAAATATTCCAATTTATAAATGGGCTGAAGACATGAACAGGCATTTCTCCACAGAAGACACTCAGAAGGCCAACAGACACATGAAAAAAATGTTCATTATCATCTACTCTCAAGGAAATGCAAATTAAAACTACAATGAGATATCAACTCATACTTGTCAGAATGGCTAACATCAAAAACATAAAAAATAAGTGTTGGTGAAGATGGGGAGAAAAAGGAAACCTCGTGCACCCTTGGTGAGAATGTAAACTGGTACAGTCACTGGGGAAAACAATGAAGTTTTCTCAAAAAAATTAAAAATAGAACTATTATATAATCCAGTAATCCCACTCCTGGGTATTTTCCCCAAAGAATATGAAAATACTACTTGGCTAAGATATGTGTACCCTATGTTTATGGCAGCATTATTTATTATATCTAAATTATGGAAGCAATCCAAGTATTCATCAATAGATGAACGGCTAAAGAAGTGGGAGAATATATATGTGTGTGTGTGTATATATATAGATATAGATATAGATTACATTATGTATCTATATCTATATATTACATTATATATCTATATATATAATATAATACTCAGCCATAAAAAGAATGAAATCTTGCCACTTACAACAACATGAAGGAATCTAAAAAGTAAAATGTTAAGTGAAATAAGTCAGAGAAAGACAAATACATGAATTCATTTGTATGTAGAGTTTAAGAAATGAAACAAATGATCAAAGAAAATGAGACAAACCAAAAAAAAAATGACTTTTAATATAGAACAAACTGAAGGTTACCAGAAGGAAGGTGGGTGGAGGATGGGTGGAATTGGTGACCAGGACTAAGAGTACAGTTATCACGATGAGCACTGAGTAATGCATAGAATTGTTAAGTCATTTTATTATACACCTGAAACTAATATAACACTGTATGTTAAATATACTGGAATTCTTTAAAATGTAATTTTAAAAACCAACTATGATTAATATGCTAAGGGCTCCAGTACATAAATTAGACAGCATACAAGAACAGAGAGGCAGAGAGATGGAAATCCTAAGGAAAAAAACAATGCCAAAGATAGTAACAGTGCCAGAAACAAAGAGTGACTTTTTGGGCTCATTAACAGACTGGACATGCAAAAGATCTTGGAGCTTGAGGATGTATAAATAAAAACCTCTAAGAGTAAAAAATATGGGAATAAAGAATGAAAAACTGAACAGAATATCCAAGAATGTGGGACAACTATAAAAGATGTAACATATGTGCAATGGGAATACCAAAGGATAAGAGAGAAAGGAGTAGAAATGAAACTGAAGCAATAATGACTGAGAACTTCTCCAAATTAATGTCACACATCAAACTGCATATCCAGGAAGCTTAGAAAACAAGCAGGATAAATACAAACCCAAAGCAAAACAAACCAAACAAAAAAACCTCATACACATGGCAACCACTAAAAATAGCTAAAAGAAAATATAGTTAATATGTTAAGAAAAGAGATAACTTGGAACAAAAGAAAAATGCTTAATTAAAAACAACATGACAGAAAAAGAGGGGAAGACAAAAATAGAAAAAATTGGGGTGACAGATAGAAAATAGTAACATGATAAATATTAATCCAATTATGTCAGTAATCACCTTGAATGTCAATCATCTAAATATGACAGTAAAAAAATCATCAGAATGGATTAAAAAAAACCCAACTCTATGTAGTCTGTAAGAAAACAACTTTATTTATTTACTTATTTATCTTAAAAAATTTTTAGGTATTTATTTGACAGAGAGAGACACAGCGAGAGAGGGAACACAAGCAGGGGGAGTGGGAGAGGGAGAAGCAGGCCTCCTGCTGAGCAGAGAGCCCCATGCGGGGCTGGATCCCAAGACCCCAGGACCACGACCTGAACAGAAGGCAGATACCCAACCACTGAGCCACCCAGGGGCCTGTGGCTCAGTGGATTAAGCCGCTGCCTTCGGCTCGGGTCATGATCTCAGGGTCCTGGGATCAAGCCCCGCATCGGGCTCTCTGCTCCGCAGGGAGCCTGCTTCCTCCTCTCTCTCTGCCTGCCTCTCTGCCTACTTGTGATCTTTCTCTCTGTCAAATAAATAAATAAAATCTTAAAAAAAAAGAAAACAACTTTAAAACATAAAGACATACATAAATTAAAAGTAAGTTAATAAAGAAATATTTAATGCTAATATTGATCAGAAGGAAATGAAGATTATAATACTAATATTAGACTGAACAAACATGGAAGCAAGGGAAGTCAGTCTCCAAGGAAACATAACAGTTGTTAGTGTGTGTGAACTTAATAAACAATCATCAAAATATATGAGGCCAAAATTTATGAGGCAAAAACTGGTAGAAGTACTAAGAGAAATAGATGAATACATTATTTATATTTGGAGACTTCAGCACCCCTTTATCAGAAATGGATAGATCTAGCAGGCAGAAAATCAGTAAGGACACAAATGAAATCAACATTGCTATTAATCACCTGGCTATAATGGACATCCATAGACTATTTCATCTAACAGCAGACAGACATTCTTCTCAAGCTCATATGGAACATTAATCGAGATAGACCACATGCTGGACCAAATACAAACCATGACCAAATGGGATTTATTACAGGTATGCAAGATTGGTTTACCATCTGAAAATCAATTAATGTAATACTTCACAGCAACAGGCTAAATAAAATCACATGATCATATCAAATCATATCAATAGATGCAAAAAAAAGTATTTGACAAAATCCAATACCCATTCATGATAAAAACTCCCTGTAAACTAGGAATAGAGGGGAAGTTCCTCAACCTGGTAAAGAATATCTATTAAAAAACTCTACAGCTAACATTATACTTAATGATGAGAAAATAGAAGCTTTCCCATTAAGATCAGGAATAAAGCAGGGATGTCTCTCTCACCATTCTTTTTCAATACTGCACTAGAAGTATTAGCTAATGCAGTATAATAATGAAAGGAAATTAAAAGTATATAGACAGGGAAGGAAGAAATAAAAATGTCTTGTTTGGCATTATTATCTATGTAAAAAATCCAAATGAATCCATAAAAATATTCTGGAACTAATAAATGATTATTGTAAGGTTTTAAGATATAATATTGATGTACATAAGTCAATAGCTTTCCTATATACCAGCAGCAATTAACAGGTGAAATTTGAAACTGAAAATGTAACATCATTTACATTAGAAATGTCAAAAATGAAATATTTAGATATAAATGTATGAAAAGTACAAATTCTACATGAAGAAACAAAAAAATCTGATGAATCAAAGATGAAATAAAATTAATTTCTGGTCTATCTATGAAAGATATTTTTGAGAGAATGAAGAAAGAAACTATAGATTTAGAGAAAATATTTATAAAAGATATACCTGATAAAGAGCTATTATTCAAAATATATAAAGAACTCTTTTTTTAAAAAAATCTTAAAACTCAAGAGGATAATAACCAAAAAAAAAAAAAAAAAAAAGGCACCTGGGTGGCTCAGTGGATTAAGTCTGCCTTCGGCTCAGGTCATGATCTCCGGGTCCTGGGATTGGGATTGAGTTCCATATCTGGCTCTCTGCTCAGCAGGGAGCCTGCTTCCTCCTCTCTCTCTCTCTGCCTGCCTTTCTGCCTACTTGTGATCTCTCTCTGTCAAATAAATAAATAAAATCTTTAAAAAGAAAAAAAAAAGGAGAGAGACTGAAAATAAACCAATGATCTTAACAGACACCTCACCAAAGAAAAGATACAAATGGCAAATAAACATGAAAAAAAAATGCTGCACATCATATGTCATCAGAAAATGTGAATTATAACAATAAGATACCACTATACACCTATTAGAAAGGCCAAAATCTGGGACATTGACAACAGCAAAGGCTGGCAAGGCTGTGGAGCAACAGGAATTCTTATTTATTCTGGTGGGAAACAAAACAGTGGATTCACTTTGAATGACTATTTGGTGTGTTTTTTTTTTTTTCTTTCAAGCTGAACATACTCTTCCCACACAACCTAGTCATTACATTACTTGATATTTACTCAAAGCATTCGGAAACTTATACCCCCACAACCCTGTTCTTAAATGTTTAGAGCAACATTATTCATAATTACCAAAACTTAGAAGCAACTAAGATGTTCTTTAGTGGGTGAATGGAGAAACTATGATACATCTAAACCATGGAATATTGTTCAGCACTATAAAGAAATGACTTATCAAGCTATGAAAAGTCACAGAGGAAAGTTAAACGCGTATTACTAAGTGAAAAAAGCCAATATGAAAAAACTATACACTGTATGATTGTAAAGATATTCTGGATAAAGCAAAATTATGGAGACAGTAAAAAAAGATCAGTGGTTGCCAGGAGTTGGGGGACAGATGAATAGGTGAATTACCAGGATTTTAGGGTAGTGAAACAATGCTGTATGATACTACAGTAGTAAATATATATCATTATACATTTGTCCAAACCCCCAGAACATACACCAAGAGTGAACCCTATTGTAAACTGTGGACTTTGGGTGGTAATGATCTGGGGTCCTCAGTTATAACCAATGTACTAATCTGGGTGGGGGGATGTTGATAATGTGGGGAGGGCAAGGAGTAGAAAGGAAATCTCTGTACCTTTCTCTCATATTTGCTTTAAACCTAAAACTGCTCTAAAAATAGTCTTTAAAAAAATTAAGAATGGCTCATATAATTGAAACACTGACTAAATGGGTCCACAACACGTTATTTTCTTTTTTGTTTGTTTTTTTTTTTTGTTTTTGTTTTGGGTTTTTTTCCCAAAAATTTTATTGGGGGGAAACTACAAAACATTTACAATACAATGTTTACAGTCACAATTTGTAGTGAACTGATTCCCCAAAATATATTACAACTCAAGTTGACGTATCTTGTTACATTCAAAAACCTACTTCTGTCAAAGTAGTCCTGAGTACATACATACATACTGCTCCAACCGTACCTACGTACAAACTAAAGCTACTGCTCATTCATCCACTGTCCAGGAAAGCATTCCTGCCTTTCTACACACGGGAAAAAAAAATATACAAGTTTTGGAATTTTATGTAATTAAAACAAGGCATATTCATGTACTACACCATTCTTAGTACTAAGAGGTGGCCTCTTTAGATCTATATAAGAAAGTGGTAAATATCTTCTCCTTTTGTGCAGTTGAACCCATCCTACATTCAAATTCTCTCAAGCACTGAGAGAAAAATACTTTTTTGGTTGAGGAAGATTTAAGGCAAGTTCTGGCCCTTTCCAAAGGCACTGTGAGACTAACCCCCCACCTCATTATTGCTACATGTCTTTAAACGCAGAGTATGTCACAGTAGAATTGGTGGGATAAACAAAAAACAAAATTTTGCTTCTTGCTAATTTAAAAAGCTGGAATGACAAAAAGCATGCCACATTTAAGCCTGCTTGCAAAGTATGTGGTCAACTTTTTTTTCTTTAAAGTTGGATGGGCTACACCCATTATACATTCTAAGAAAACTCATAAGATATTCCTCAAACTACTTCCACAGCATCAGGATAGATTTCTGTAAAGAAATCATGCAATCTTTCAAAACAAGGAAAGAAATTAATGAAATAAATATTACATACAATCTCTTAAATTAAGATTTTTTTACTCATTTACAATAAAATAACCAAGTGAAGTTACAAAAGGCATATATTACTGTGAAAAGAACATACACTCCACATTTTGGCGATTAATAATGGCAATCATAATTTAACATAATAAAAGAATATATATCTATTGCTTTTCATCATACTTGATAAATACAGTATGAACAAAAATTTCAGTGTATACTTTTCACAAAATAATAAATAGGTTAAATAGTTTTTTTCATATTGAGTTGGGGTGCAGTGGTGTGAATCAACTCAAAACAGCTAAAAATTCAGCAGTTATTCCCCCAAATGATTAGGAACTAAGCTCTGCCCAAGGCTTCCAGAAAGAGCAGAGAAAATGGTTCTAAAATTAAACATCCACTAAGTGATGGCAAAAAAACAGTAACCAGTAGGAAACTTTGGAATGCACGTTTGTTTTTGTTTTTTTTTCCAGACATAAAGAATTTTGTGTCAAACAAAAACCTGTGGAGCGGAGGACTACAATCAAGGCATATTCCTGATAGAATATTGGATTCTAGAAGCTTAGAGGTTTAGCAAGGTGGTGGCTGGCTGTTTGTTTACACTGGTCTGAAGACAAACGACAATTAAGAACTTCTCTCACATAAGAGTTCCCACATCTGGACTGTAACTAATGCTTTTCAAGTGAAGATACGGAATGGTGGTTGGTAGCTGCTGGTGCTGGGTTGATTTTTTTTCCCCCAAAAGTCCCAAACTCTTAGGAGACCTAAAAAAGTTTTAAGTGTTTGGTATCTTGTTCTGTTCGCATCACACCTACCCTGTTGTGAGTATTTTGTTCATCAATACAAAAGTTCATTGCCTTTTTTTTTTTGCTCAACAAGAATGAAACTTCATAATAATAATAAAAATAATAAATTAAAAAAAAGAGAGAAAACCGAAAGGGGAGGGGTGGGGCCCCTCCCGGCACACAAGTTCGAGTCCAAGTGCTCGGTGGGGCCCGCAGACTCTGCTCATGGCCTGTCACCCCCCACTCCAGCGTCCCTCCCTGCCCGTAACAAGGACTCCAGGTGGCAGGGGCGCCCTCCAACAACCGACAGAACAGCCTTCCCCCTTCCTCCTCCTCCTCGCTGGCGCCCTCTTGCCTCAATCGTCAGAGATGGGCAGGCTGCGGCCAGGGTCGAGGCTGGGGGACTCGGAGCCGCTGAGACTGCCCGAGCTGAGTGAGCCGCTCAAGTATCTGTCAGGGTCCGACAGCGAGTCCGGGGTGCTAGGGGACGCGTCGAAGACGGGCAAATCGGACAGGCGGCGCGGCAGCTGGAAGTTGAAGGGCGGCGAGGGCGGCGCGGTGGCACTGGCAGGGAGGGGCGCGCTGGGCGGCGCCGGGGGCTGCACGGGGGTACCAGGCCCTGCTGCTGCTGCTGCTGGCTGGCTGCGATAATAGGCAGCGGCCACGGAGGCGAAGTTGTGGGTCTGGATGCCAAGCGGCGTGATGAAGCTGCTCAGTTCCGGGCCAAACGCAAAGGCGTTGTTAGCGCACGAGGCGGACCGGCAGGCTGCGCACCGAGCGCCGGGTGCCAGCAGGTCCTCCGCGCCCCCTCTGCGGTACAGCAATGCCGCCGAGGGCCGCAGCCGCCGCCGAGGCACAGCAAGTCCGAGCGCCTGAGGGCGTGGAGGCTGCGGAGGCGCATGAGCAGGACAGAGCGGAAGAGGAGCAGGACGAAGCGGCAGAGGAGCAGGAGGAGGCTGAGGAGCAAGAAGGTGGCGGCGGCGGTGCGCGACGTGGGCTGTTGAGCAGCAGCGGCGACTCGAGGCCCCCCGGGGGCTGGTAGTGGCCCGACGGAAAGCCTGAGAAGCTGAGGCTGTGATGCAGCTTGGGCAGCGGCTTCCGGGGGAAGCCGAGGTGCAGCGCGTCCCGCACGCTTAAGGCGCGCAGGTCCCCAGAGGCGCCCCCAGACGGCGCTGGCCGCCGCTCGTCTGCGTTGTGGATGAAGTGGCAGCGCGGCCAGTAGAGGCAGAAGCTGATGGTGTAGAAGGTGTGGCACAACTCGGTCTTGTACTTGCAGTGCCGGGTCAGGCTGGGTAGCTCCTGGAAGCAGTGCGCGAACTGGCACTTCTCGCTGTAGTTGCACGTGCAGCTCTCCTGGAAGGGCCGGCACAGCTCAGTCTTGTGGAGCATCGAGTTAATCTGGGAGCCGCCACCCCCGTGCTGCTGCTGCTGCTGGTGCTGCTGCGCTGGTGCTGCTGCTGGTGCTGGTGCTGGTGCTGGTGCTGGTGCTGCTGCTGCTGGTGCTGCTGCTGCTGGTGCTGCTGCTGCTGCTGCTGCTGCTGCTGCTGCTGCTGCTAGTGCAAGAGGTGCTGGTGCAAGAGGTGCTGGCTGCGCTTGCCCTTGCTGAAGGAGCGGTACTGAAATTTGTTCTCCTTGTTAAGCAGGGCCGTGCCTCCGCCCCCTGACAACTCCTTGAGGGTCCTGTAGGAGGCGGGGCCGCCCGCCGCCCAGCTGCCATAGTTGCTGCGGTTAGCCCCGCCCAGGAACTTGGGCGAGCAGCTGCTGGGCCTAGGCGCGGGGTGGGCGGAGAAAGCAGGTCGTGAAGCCCGAGCTAGGGGCAGCGGCCACGGGGGTCCCCACCGGCTTCTTGTCCAGCATGTTCAGATTGAGATTGGCCACGGATTTCTCCGTCTTGCACAGGAAGTCGATATCGTAGAAGGCAGACAGAAGTGTCATCGACATGTTTCTGGATCTTGTAATGGTCGGAGTTGCAGGCACGGAGGTCCGGAGGAGCCCTCCGGGCGGTAAGGCCGGCTGGAGCTACGACGAAGAACGGGTGACCGGCGGGGGAGGGACCGAAAGTTTGCCGGGGGACGAGACAAGAGGGAAAGGGAAGCAGCGCGGCCTGATTTGAGGGTGCCCGGGGGTGCGGAGTGGGGGGAAAGAGGAGAGAGAAAAAAGAGCGCTCCTCCACTCCCCGGGGATGCTCGGCCCGCCCCCCACCACCAACCCGTGCGCGGAGCCGGCGACAGTTCCCAGACTGCTGGACCACAGCACGTTATTTTCATTTGTCATTTCATTTGTTTTCATTAACTTTAATCTAAATAAATGAGTTGGTGCCTAAAAATAAATGTCACACCACAAGGAAAACTGGTGTGAATCTTACCAGAGCTGCCGTTATGTGAAGCTCTTAGTATTTGGTTTAGAAGTTGGAAGCAAGGTAATATGGAAGGTAGAAATTCATTTAATTGATATTTATTGAGAACTAAGTTTGTGTTGGACACTGTACTAAGCTTTGAAATCAGCAGTAAATAAGGAAGATATAGTTCCTGCTCTCATGGATCATAAGTAATATATATTCAGTAGACCTATTTTCCCTTTTCTTAGAATGAAGAGTAGGGCAAATGATGGAATGAGGGCTTTAAACTAAGTCATAGAGAGTACTCTACCACAGTTTTCTAATTAAAGTATAAATGAATAACCTTAAGCAACCAAAATAGGAATCTGAACTTTAAAAATGATGATTTGACTCCAATTTTAACCAAAATTGTGAGTCAGAATAATCCCATAGGATATTTTCAATAATTAATGGCTCTGATGCTCATTAGGGTATCTTCCTTTTCCTTCTCCCCCTACTATCATTTCCCCTGATTAGAAAGAAAGTAAAACGAAACCAAAAATCTCTCAACAAATATTAGTAGTCAACATCTTAATTATTGGCTTGATTTTCAGCTTTCAAAAACTCAGTGATGTGTGATTATAAATCTCAGACCCCATAGTCCTGAGCAGTTGTCAGTTTGCATCACTAAAGACTCGTTATTGCCTCAGCAAGTGTCCATCCAAGTCATTCAGCATCAGGCCAATGGTAAAGAATCTGTCTTAATTCCACCTCTGATTTCCAGCAGAGTCAAAGTTTCCTGAAACCCATTAAAACCCCAGAAGGGGGCACCTGGGTGGCTCAGTGGGTTAAAGCCTCTGCCTTCAACTTAGGTCATGATCCCAGGGTCCTGGGATCAAGCCCCACATCGGGCTCTCTGCTCAGCGGAGAGCCTGCTTCCTCCTCTCTCTCTCTCTCTGCCTGCCTCTCTGCCTACTTGTGATCTATATCTGTCAAATTAAAAAAAAAAAATCTTTAAAACCCCAGAAGGATAGGCTCATGCATGGAGTGCTCCTTCCTGCTGTTAATCTCAGTACCAGAAAAGACATGTTGCCAGCAGTGGAATATCAAGCAGGAGATTTCTGGAGAATCAGTCTAATATTACTCCATATTTACCACTCCTTCCCTGGAATTGAAAATGTCTGGATTCCTGGGGGAAGACACTGTTACTCAGAACTTTGAAACTCAGGTCAGGGTCAACAGATATGGACTGCACCATTCCCCAAACAAAAGGAATATTAAGCCCTAAAGTCAAATCTCATACCGTGCTCATATTTAATATCACTTCACTTAAAGTGGAGCACAGATTTACACCTTTGAGCTGTCTCCCAACTCCACTTCGTATTCTTATATAGTTTGTACACTCTGCTTCCTCAACCAAAGTCTCTCCCCACGCTTGGCCCACCAACTATTACTCTATGTAATTAGTAGATATACCCTTGCCCTCAACTTCCACCTTAAATGCTCCCAATTTAGATGGTATTGCAATCCCAAAGAGCAAATGTGAGCACCCTGAGATATTGGGCCACGAGTAGTTTCACTGGGAGAAGGACGCTTCTGATCCCCTGTACTCCTGGAAAGTGAAGCAGCAGTTAGATTCACCTAGAAGCCACACGAGTTCGACTGCCTGCTAGACACTTCAGTCTTGCACACTGACTGACTCACAGGAATACTTAAGTGTCTGGGCAGCTTTATGCCTGTTTTGGTAGGATGATTTTTGGATTCAGTTTCAGGATAACATAATATTATGAAATAAAATGGAAATCTTGTCATACTAGTAAATTTATAAAACTAGGATAGATTTTTCTAAAGTCATATTCGCTTTTATTATAATAATCTATCCTCATATTTAAAAATAATGTCAATTATTATTAAAATATTATGTGATTCTATAGCTTATTGACACAGAAACGTAAGCCCTCAGACAACTTACAGCCCTCATACAGTAGTCATTTCAAGTCAACCAGGTGAGTTGAAGCTTACAGGTTTCTGTGACTCTTGAAATGAATTCATCAAGAAATTTACATTTCATTCTCTGGGTTTCCCTATTGTAATTTTGTGCATAGAAATCAAACGACTTGGTTATCTAGAAGCCCCAGAATATGCCGATCTCAATTTTTTGAGATAATGACCGAAACAAAACATTTAAACCCTTTTTGAGACTTCTAGACTCATTGAGAATATATGTATGGATCCTTGCAAATTTTAAGAACCTTTCCATAGTTTATTTCTGCACAATCAAGAGCTCCATCTATCCTTGTCAGGATTGAGAGATTCCCATAACATGCCAGACTGATCCACAATCTTGATTGGATGCATGTTCTTACAAATCTTTTACAATTACCAGCTATAAACTTTACTGAAAGGTCTTTTTTCTGGCAGGATATGCTACTATTTAAAACATTACATAAAATACTGCTGCCTTTTTCTGATATTTAGCAATCCTACTCCCACCATCTATGTTAATCTTTGTTACATTATAATTATAGTTAAAATATAATAAAATCCAGTCAAAAATTAACACTAAATAAATCAAAATCCCAGCAAGGTTTTCAAAATGGAAGTTGATAATCTGGCTATAAAATTTGTATGATATTGGGAGGGAGACAAACCATAAATGACTCTTAATCTCACAAAACAAACTGGGGGTTGCTGGGGGGAGGTGGGGTTGGGAGAGGGGTAGGGAGTTATGGACATTGGGGAGGGTATGTGCTATTGTGAGTGCTGTGAAGTGTGTAAACCTGGCGATTCACAGACCTGTACCCCTGGGGATAAAAATACATTATATGTTTATAAAAAAAAAAAATTGGAAGGGGAGGCGAACCATAAGAGACTATGGACTCTGAAAAACAACCTGAGGGTTTTGAAGGGTCAGGGGTGGGAGGTTGGGGGAACAGGTGGTGGGTAATGGGGAGGGCACGTTTTGCATGGAGCACTGGGTGTTGTGAAAAAACAATGAATACTGTTACGCGGAAAAAATAAATAAATTAAAAATTTGTATGATATGCAAAAGGCCAAGAAATGGCATTCTTAGAGAAGAATTAAATAAGAGAAAGTATTATACAGATACCAAAACTTAATATAAAGCTATAAGAAGACAGTAAGAGTGAAACAAGAATAAAAAATAAACCAATAGAAAAGAAGTGTCCAAAAACAGACCCATGCATAAAAGGACACATCATCTATACAAAGGAAGTACTAAAGATTAGTGATAAAAATTAGTATTGGTGCTAGGTCAATTATACAACCATATGTAAAAGGTAAATCTTGAGATCTGTCTTATACCACCTACAAAAATCTATTCCTGAAAGAATTAGCTTGGAATTGTAAAAAATAAATGTTTTATAAGATAAATTATTTTTATAACCTTGAGGTAGGAGAGGTAGGAAATGATTTCTTACCTTTTTTTTTTAAGATTTATCTACTTATTTGAAAAAAGGGAAGGGCAGAGGGAGAGAAGCAGACTCCCTCTTAATCATGTGGAACCCACACAGGGCTCAATCCTATGACCCTGAGATCATGACCTGAGCCAAAACCCAGAGCTGGATGCTTTAAAAAAAAAAAAAAAAGATGTTATTATTTTGAGAGAGAGAGAGAGGCATGAGGTGAGGAGGGGCAGAGTGAGAGTGAGAATCTCAAGCAGATCTAAAGTCTGAGTGCTGAGTGCAGAGTCCAATGCAGGGCTTGATCTCACAACCCTGAGACCATGACCTAAACTGAATTCAAGAGTTGGATACTTAAACAATTTAACCACCCAGGCACCCTAGAAATGTCTTCTTGAACAGATTTTAAAAAGCAATAGCTATAAATGAGGAGACTGATAGACTAGACTACATTCAAATCAGGGATTTTTTAATCAAAGACACCATGGTGAGAGTGAAGAGGCAAGTAACAGTGTGAGTAAATATATGCAACACATATAACTGACAAAGTTCTCACATTCAGAATATGTAAAAACCTCCTAAAACTTAATAAGAAAAAGTCAAATGATCCAAGAGGAAAATGAATAGAAGATCTGAAAGGGTAATTTGCAAAAGAAAGTATGTGAGTGATATTTACTTTCATTAATAAATATATCAGAGCAAATGGAAATCACAATAATGAGGCACCACCACACATACAACACTAGCTAAAATTGAAAAGACTGACAACCCTCAATGTTCACATGGATGCGGAGCAACAACTCATTTGCTGCAGGAGGAAGCACACTGAGTTTGGTGGTGTATTCTAGATCTAAAAATTAGCATACCCTGGAACAGCTGGGAAGATGACAAGAATAGGAGGGCCCTAAGCACACCTAAACCCATAGATAATACTAAATAACACTTGCATCAATGTAAATAGCCCAGAAAATGACTCCAAGACTGGCAAAACAAACCCCACTAAACTAAGTGTAGAAGAGAGGCCAAATGGAAGAGCATAGGAAGGGCAGAGACATGGTTCCTAAACAGTCCCTTGGGATTATCCACAGCTGGAAGGGATGTCACAGGTAAAGAGAGGAGAGAGAAACAGGCCCTTACACTGGGGAACCTGAAAGGGCAAGACGAATCACCATAATATTTGGCTTAGAAAACCAGAGGGGTCAAATTTTATAAGTACTTATAATCAGTGGGACTTTAACCTGGGATTTAAAAAAATCAGTGGGCTTGGCTCTGGGAAAGATGGGAGGTCCATAGCAAAGAATCCCTACCCTTAAAGAGACAACACAACAAATAGTCCCACAAGATACAGCATAGAAGTAGCAGCTTGAAAAACGTGTGAAGCATATGGGGTGAGAGAGTTGTTTACTCATCTCAGAGCATGTCCGAGAGGGATTAGGTCACTGGCAGAATCCTGCAGGAACAAAGGAAATGGCAGGCACCATTTCCATCCCCATGTCTCCCAGCATAAACACACAGCCACCTCAGTACCTAACTTGATTAACAGTGTGCCCCACTCCCTTCATCCAGGTGGGCCTCTGTCCCAGTACTGCAGATACCCTCCCCTAGAAGACACGTGTGAAGACCTTGCAAATCAGCATGCATCCTGCTTCCATGCACACTGCAGATCTGTCTCCTCCAATACGTCTTGGCCAGAGACCAACCAAAGCAGTATCACAAAACTGGCAATGTGCAAGCAGCCTTGACAAGAGCCAGCACCCCTCCATACTGAGTCCTTCCAAGGAAGAGTGAAAGATAACTACACACAACAGTAAGACCACCCAACCCAGAAGTGGGCTGGTAGCAAACAGCTGGTCTGAATATAGCCCCACCCACTAATGAAAGCTTCTCAGGGGAAAATACCCTGCAATTTTGTGCTATTATATCTCTGACAAACAACTGGGGTGACTCAACTTCAGCCCAAGGTGGCCCCAGAGTAGCCTACTAACACCACAGGGACTGAAACATGCCCACAATAAGCAAAGAGAGCCATTACAGACAACTGGACTAAAGGAAAATTGACTCAGCCATAACATCAGGGTACATACAACACACATAGGAAACACGCCTGAAGTATCAGGTTCTGGTGAACAAGGGACAGGACACTGCAGGGCACCATAGGAACTCTTCTTCATAAGGACACTATTTTAAAGAGAAGGGGACATAGCTAACTTTCTTAATACCTAGAAACATACATAGAGAGTTAGACAAAATGAGGAGAGAGAAAAAATATCAAAGAGGACAAAAATCACAGCAAGAGAGCTAAATGAAATAGGGATGAGTAATATATCTGATAGAGAATTTAAAGTAATGATCATGAAGATACTGGGTTTGAGAAAAGAGTGGAGGACATCAGCAAGACCCTCACCAAACAGATAAAGAAGAACCAATCAGAGATGAAGAGCACAATAAATGGAGTTCAAAGTACACTAGATAGGATAACTATCAGACTAGAGGAAGCAGAAGAAAGAATTAATGGTCTCAGGACAGAGTACAGGAAAATAAGCAAGCTGAGAAGGTGAAAAAAAAAAAAGAAAATGGACAAAAATGAGAATAGACTTAGGGAATCCAGTGACACCAGGAAACATAATGTCATTGACATTATAGAGATCCCAGAAGGAGAAGAGAGAGAAAAGGGGGCAGAAAATTTATTTGAGGAAATAATAGCTGAAAACTTCCTGAATATGGGGAAGGAAATAGAAATCCAGACTGAGAAGGCACAGAGATGGCTCAATAAAGTCAACCAAAAGAGGTCCACACCAAGACACACAGTAATTAAAACTGTTAAAAGGTAGTAGTAAAGAGAGAATTTTTTAAAGCAGTAAGAGAAAACAGTCCCATACAATGGAAACCCTGTTAGGTTGTCAGCCTGATTTTTTGTAAAGAGTTTATTTATTTATTTGAGAGAGATACAGATAGTGAGAGGGAGCAGGAGTGGGGAGGAGAGAGAGAAGTGTGCTCCTGCTGAGCAGGGAACCCAATGCAGGATTCCATCCCAGGACCCTGAGATCTGCTGAAGGCAGATGCTTAATGACTGACGACAGGTGCCCCTGTAAGCCTGATTTTTCAGCAGAAAATTTGCAAGCCAGAAATGAGTGGCATGATATATTCAAAATGCTGGGGAAAAAAACCCCCCAAAAAACAAAAAAAACCACCTTGCAACTTAAAATAGTGTATCGAGCAAAGCTATCATTCAGAATAGAAGGAGAAATAAAGAATTTCCCAGATAAAAATTGAATGAGTTCATGACACTAAAACAATCCAACAAGAAATGTTGAAGGTGACTCTTCTAGTGGGAAGGAAAGGCCGTAAGTTAAGAAAAGCAGGAAGCACAAAAGCAGAAAAAGTAAGCATATTTGTAAAAATTAATCAAAGGACTCACAAAAGAAAAGGATGTAAAGTATGGCATTAAATACCTAAAACACGACAGGGAGATGAGGCAAAAATGGGTTCAGACTTAAGCAAACATCAACTTAATATAGACTGCTATATGCAGATGTTATATACAAACCTCTTGGTAAGGCAAAATCAAAGAACTATAATAGATATACAAAAAGTAAGGAGAGATAATCCAAGTAAATCACTAAAGAGAGGCAAATTATTATGAGAGAAGAGAACAAGGAAGAAAGGAACAAAGAAGTTCTATAAAAACAACCATAAAACGAGCAACAAAATGGCAGTAAGTGCATACCTGTGAATAATTATTATTAATGTAAATAAACTAAATGCATCAATCAAAAGACGTAGGGTGATGGAATGGAAAACAAATAAAAAAACACCTACACGCTACCTACAAGAGACTCATTTCATATACCTAAAGATACACACAAACTGAAAGGATGGACAAATATTCATCATGCAAATAAGTGTGAAAAGAAAGCCACAGTAGAGAATCTTATAGCGAATGAAGCAGACTTTAAAACAAAGATGATAATAAGAAATAAAATAGGGCACTACTTGATAATATAGAGGAAAACCCAACAAGAAGGTATAGCAAATGTAAATATTTATGCCCTCAACACAAGAATAAACAAATGCATAATATGGTTAATAACAAACATAAAGGTAGTAATCGGTAATAAATCGATTATAGTAGAGGGATTTAACACCCCACTTACATCTTTGGAGAGATCATCCAAACAGAAATTCAACATGGAAACAGGGAACTGAATCACACATTGGACCAGTGGATTTAACAGATACACTCAGAACATTTCATGCTAAAACAGCAGAATACACATTCTTTTCAAGTGCACATAGAATATTCACCAGAATATATCACATATTAGCTCACAAAATAAGTCTCAACAAATTCAAAAATATCAGTCATACCATGCATATTTTCTGACCATAATGCTATGAAACTAGAAATCAACCACAAGAAAAAAATCTAGAAAGAGCACAGACGTATCAAGGTTAAGCAACAAGCTATGAAACAATGAATGAATCAACCAAGAAATCAAAGAGGAAATAAAAAATTTCATGGAGACAAAGAAAATGAAAACACAATGGTCCAAAATCTTTAGGATGCAGCAAAAGATGTTCTAAGAGGGAAGTTTATAGCAACACAGGCATACCTCAAGAAGCAAGAAAAATCTCAAATAAACAACCTAATCTTACAATCTAGAAAAAGGAGAACAAAATTGAAAACAAGTAGAAGAAAGGAAACTGTCAAGATTAGACCAGAAATAAACAAAATAGAAACTGAAAACAAACAAACAAACAAACAAAACAATAGCACAGATCAATGAAACCAGGAGCTGGTTCTTTGAAAAGTTCAACAAAATTGATAAAACTTTAGTCAGATTCATCACAAAAAAAGAAAGAAAGAAAGAAAGAGAGACAGATAGAGATACAGAGAGATGAGAAAGAGAGAGAGAGAAAATCAAAATGAAAGAGAAGAAATAACAACCAACACCACAGAAATACAAAGGATTATAAGAGAATATTATGAGAGAAAATTACATGCCTAGACATTGGTCAACCTAGAAGAAGTGGGTCAATTTCTAGAAACATACAACCTCCCTAAACTGAATCTGGAAGAGATAGAAAATTGGAATAGATCAATTTCCAGCAATGAAAGAATAAGTAATTAAAAACTCCCAATAAACAAAAGTTCAGAACCAGAGAGATTCATAAGTGAATTCTACCAAATATTTCAATACTTGCAAATCAAACAACATGATACATCACATCAATAAGAGAAAGAACACAAATCATATGATCAATTTAATAGATGCAGAAAAAAATATTTGAAAAAATACATCCAATCATGATAGAAAGCTTGTAGGTTTAGAGAAAACATATCTCAAAAAAGTCTATAAATGAAAAACACATCACTTACCTCGGAGTCAATGGTGAAAAACAGAAAGATTTCCCTCTAAGGTCAGGAACAACAGAAGTATGTGCATTCTCACCACTCCTTCAACCTAATACTGGAAGTTATACCCAAGCAATCAGACAACAAAAAGAAATAAGAGGTGTATAATTGGTGAAGAAGAAATAGAACTTCCACCATTTAACAGAGGACATGATACTATATACAGAAAACCCTAAAGATGTCACAAAAAACCATTAGAACAGATAAATGAATTCAGTAAAGTTGCAGGATAAAAAAAAATCAATATACAGCTATCCACTGCATTTCTATACACTGGTCATGAATCAAAAGAGAAATTAAGAAAACGATCCTATTTACAATTGCCCCAAATTAATAAAATACCTAGGAATAAACTTAACCAAGGAGTTCAAAGACCTGTACTGAGAACTATAAAACACTGATAAAAGAAATTAAAGAAAACAGAAACAAATGGAAGTCATTCCATGCTTATGGATTGGAAGAACAAATATTACTAACATGTCCATACCACCCAAAGCAATCTAGAGATTTAATGCAATTCCTATCACAATGCCAACAGCATTTTTCACAGAACTAGAACAAACAAACCTAAAATTTGTTTGGAATTCCCACAGACCCCAAATAATCAAAGCAATCATGAAAAAAATAAATAAATAAAACAAAGCTGGAGGTAACACATTTCCAGTTTCAAGCTATATTACAAAGCTGTAGTCATCAAAATAGTATGGTACTGGCACAAAAACAGAGAGGATCAATAGAACAGAATGGAAAGCCTAGAAATACATCTATAATTATATGGTAAATTAATTTATGACAAAAGAGGCAACAGTATGCAATGGAAAAAGATAGCCTCTTCAACAATGGTTTTTGGAAAACTGGACAGCTACATGCAAAAGAATGAAACTGGACCACTTTCTTACACCATACACAAAAGTAAACTCAAAATGGAGTAAAGACCTATTTGTGAGATCTGAAACCATAAAAACCCTAGAAGAGAGCACAGGCAATAGTTTCTCTGATATTGGCCATTGCAACTTTTTTTTTCTAGATATGTCTCCCGAGGCAAGGGAAGCAAAAGCAAAATAAAGTATTGGGACTACATAAAACAAAACAAAACAAAAACCTGCTACACAGCAAAGGAAACAATACAACTAAAAGATAACCTACTGAATAGGTAAAGATATTTGCAAATGACATAGCTGATAAAGGCTTAGTATCCAAAATATACAAAAATATCCAAAAACTATACAACTCAACACCAAACAATACAACTTAAAATGGGCAGAAGACAGGAACAGCCATTTCTCCAAAGACGACATCCAAAGGGCTAACAGATACATGACGAGATGCTCAACATCATTCATCATCAGAGAAATGCAAATCAACATCACAATTACACCTCACACCTGTCAGAATGTCTAACATCAAAAAATAAGAAACAGGGGCGCCTGGGTGGCTCAGTGGGTTAAGCCGCTGCCTTCGGCTCAGGTCATGATCTCAGGGTCCTGGGATCGAGTCCCACATCGGGCTCTCTACTCGGCAGGGAGCCTGCTTCCCTCTCTCTCTCTCTCTCTGCCTACCTGTGATCTCTCTCTCTCGCTATCAAATAAATAAATAAATAAAATCTTTAAAAAAAATAAGAAACAGTGTTGGCAAGGATATGGAGAGAAAAGTACTCTCATCTACTGTTAGGAGGAATGTAAACTGGTATACCCACTGTGGAAGACAGTATGAAGGTTCCTTAAAAAATTAAAAATAGAACTACCTTTGATCCATAATTCCACTTCTGGTATTTCATATTCCAAAGAATATGAAAACCCTAACTTGAAAGGATCTATGCACCCCTATGTTTATTGGAGCATTATTTACAATAGCAAAATTATGGAAGTGTGCATTGGTAGATGGATGAACAAAGAAGGCGTGCTTTATACATATAATTGCATATTATTCAGGGATAAAAAAGAATGAAATATTGCCATTTGTAACAATATAGATGGATCTATAGTATATAATGCTAAGTAAAATAAGTCAGCCAGAAAAAGATAAATACCATATGATTTCACTGGTACATGGTAATTTAAGAAACAATATAAATGAACAAAGGGGAAAAAGGACAAAAAAAATACTCTTGGGCACCTGGGTGGCTCAGTTGATTAAATATCTGCCTTTGACTCAGGTCATGATCCCCACATTGTGCTCCTTGCTTGGCAGGGAGCCTGCTTCTCCCTCTCCCTTCTGCGTCTGCCTGCTGCTCCCCCGTCTTGTGCTCTCTGTCAAATAAACAAAATCTTTAAGAACAAACAAACAAACAAAAAACAGACTCAACTATAGAGAAAAAAATAGATGGTTACCATAGGGTAGTTGGCTGTTGGGATGGGTGAAATAAGTGATGCGGATAAAAGTACACCTATTTTGGTGAGTACCGAATAATATATGGAATTGTCAAATCACTAATTATACACCTAAAACAAATATAACACTGTGTATTAACTGCAATGGAATTAAAATTTAAAGAAAATTATTATATCTTAGTATTCAGTTATTCTACTCTTTTGGTAATGGAAAACAAGGCATAGGTACCCCAAAAGTACGCATGTACAAGAATGTGTGTGTTCTTCTTTGTCTTAGAGAAAAAATACCTTGAAAACTGAATGAGACTTCTGTTTTCCAACTTGGAAGTCATCACTTCCAAGAAGAATGAAGCTGAATGAATAGAACACCAATGACTTTTTCTTAGATTCATCCAAGAGTTGTGTCACAAGGTTGACCAATGCCTCCCAAATTGGTGACAGGTGAATATAGAGAATCACAGCTTACTGGGAACAAAAGCCCTGGAGAAGCTGGCTGCTGGAGTCAACCAAGGTAGGAAAAATTAAATTATAATCAACAAATCCCTGGAAGATCAATATGCACAATGATGGAGAGTTAAAAATTAGGACTGGGAGTCTTAGGGGCCCCACACTTCCATGAGTTACCTCTATGAATCCCATCAGGAGCTCTAACTGAAGATCAGGCAGCTTCCTTTGGGGAAAGGAGAATTAACCATTCTGAAATATGCCAAGAGCATTTTGTACTTCTTAACACAAGCCTACCCTCAAAGGAAACTATTTCACCAGAACCTAACCACTTTGGGTTTTCCAGAGACTTGACAGTACTGGGGGAAGAGAATTATTGAACTCCAGTTTCCTCTAGTCCTCCTGTCTCACCTAAGCAGAGACGGGAAGTGGCTCAGAAGCACTTGGGAAGGTCAAAGCCCAGTGGCATAGGATCACTAAAAGATTGAGACCTAATCATGAGACTATAAAACACTTCTCCTCACCCCAGTCCTTACCACCACCTCAATAATGCTCCTGCACAAAAGATTACAAAGAGAAGACTATAAGCCTTAGTCCTATTTTAAGAAATTTCAAGGAAAAGACAAAGACTGTGAGGGATTAAAAATAAAAAAAGTGACACCGATGAAATTTTGGCCTTTAATACTTAACAGCTACAGCAAATAGCAAACACAGCTCAACTCCTAGCCAGGGAAACATAAAAACTTCTGCTCACGGCTTATTCACATAGATCCTTTTCCTGAGAACATTGTGTCCAGGTTTCAACAAAAATTTAAAAGTCATGCTAAAAACAAACAAACAAACAACAACAACAACAACAACAAAACATAAAACAAAAAAACACAGCCTAAACAGATAGAGCTGTCAGAACCAGACTCAGATATGGCAGAGATTTTGGAATTTTCAAACTGGAAATTTAAATTAGCTATAATTAATAAAATAAGAGCTTCATGGGGAAAAGTGGACAACATGCAAATATAAGTAAGTAACGTAAGTGGAGAGATAAACTCTCTGAAAGAGAATCCAAAGAAAACAGCAGAAATCAGAAACACTGTTACAGAAATGCAAAATAAATTTGAGGGGCTCATAATTGGACTAGACATAGCCAGGAAAAGAATCAGTGAACTCAAAGATACATCAATAGAAATTTCCCAAATTAAAAAGCAAAGAGAAAAAAATAGTGAAAGAAACAGAACAGAGTATTCATGAATTGTGGAACGATTAAAAAATGTAGAACACAATGGGTAATGAGAATACCAAAAAGAGAAGAAGGAAAGGAACAGAAAAAATACTTAAAGGAATGGCTGAGAAGTTTCCAAAATAAATGACATACACCAATCCATAGATCCAGGAAACCTGGAGAACACTAAGTAGGCAAATATTAAAAAATCTACATTTAGGCATATTTTATTCAAACTTCATAAAATCAAAGACAAAGAGAAAATCTTGAATGAAGCTGGGGGTGAGGAAGAATGCCTACATACAGAGGGACAAGAATAAGAATTACATCAGACTTCTCTTCAGAAACCATGCAAGAAAGCATGAAAAAACCACAACCTAAAAATCTATTTCCAGCAAAATTATCCTTCAAAAGTAAACAAGAAATAAAAATTTTCTGAAACAAATAAAAATTAAGGGAATTTGTTGCCAGTAGTTCTGCCAAGCAAGAAATGTTAAGAGAAGTTCTTCAGAGAGGAGGAAAATGATATAGGTCAGAAACATTTTTGTGGTAAAGATTTATCTACTTATTTGAGAGAAAGAGAGAGAGAGAGAGACAGAGCAGCAAGGAGGGCAGAGGGAGAGGGAGAGAGAGTTTTAAGCAGACTCTATGAAGAACGCAGGACCTGACACAGGGCTCAGTCTCATGACTCTCAGGACCTGAGCCTGATCACAAGAGTTGGACACTTAACCAAGTGTACTACCCAGGTGCCCTAAAAACTCCTTTCTACATAAAGGAGAATATTAGAGAAGGAATAAATGAAGACCCTTCTCGGTTCCCTCCCTGAGGTAATGGCACCACATCCAGCACCTGGACCCTCCTAATATATGCTGAATAATATGGACATGGAACACCATGGATTGTTGACTAAAAGAAAAAATAGAAGACTTATGCCCCTGACTCATGCTGAAGATACTGAAATGAACATGGTGAGTTCTCAGACTCCAAGAAGAATCTACTCTACAGGAACTGGGTAAAACTGTCAATGAAAAATGAAAATATGATGAAAGTTATTTTACTTTCTGCTTTATAAATGTGAATAATTTTTGTCTTATGCAAAAGAACATTTTGTTATAGCATTGTAATCCTAGTTAAATTGTGGCATTATTTTGAGATTAATCATTAAGAATTTAAAGAAAAGGGAATTGAGTATTTATACTGTGGACACTATGAACCCTTTAAAAGCCAAATATTAGTTTTGAACTGGTCATTTGTGGCTAAAATTAATTAGAATGGTATAGAAGTCTTTAGACAATAGTAAATTGTAGTTTGTTGATATTAATACTATTGTTATAAAACCAGCTCAAGAAAGTGATGGCTAGCGTTCTCTAAGACAAATGCAAATGAGAACTAATTCAACACTTAAAAGCAACTCAGAAAATAAGACAGTAAGTGCTTCCCTATTAAATACTTTTATTGCATTTATTTCTATAGAACCATCTCCCCTCTCCCATAAACATGCAAAAGAAAGGAAGAACAGGTGAAGGGAGAAGTACCCTGGGAAAAATAGTCCACCGTCTGAAGTTTCACCCAGCTGGTGGTAAATGATTGATTTGCAGCTAGTGCTGGCTGGCCCAATAGGCTCCTGTCAGTTCTTTAAACTTAAGTTTAGCAGTTCTTTTAGATACAATGCTTTTGAATTTCATGGGTTGCTGGATACCTTAATTTGAGCTCCATGGCGAGAAAGCAACAATCTGCACACCTCCATCCTCTACTGCTCAAATTATGGGAGAGGGGAGATGGTTCTGTAGAAATAAGTGTCTGAAGACTTCTATACCATTCCAATCAATTTTAGCCACAAATGACCAATTTTCAGACTGGGAAATACATGCTTAGTGAAGCTGAGGACCTTCTTGCAAATCACACAGCTGGTGAGTGACTGAGCTTATGCTGTGTGATTGTTCTCTCAACCTCAGTACTATATGGTTTTCCTCGACTCAGATCTGGAGGCCTCTAGAGTCCTGTTTTAAGGTTAATTATAATTGTGTCTCTCAAATGGACACTTCAAATTCACATGAGCGATGAAACAATCAAATTGCCTTGTGTAGCAATTTTTAGTGCTCTTTGTGAATTAATTTGCCTGCAGTCCCCTAGGTTGGCCTCTGCATAGGCAGGACATAGTACAAATTCTACTTGAAAAATGTGGACAAAAAAATGCAGCTATCCAGAGTGCTGGAAATGCTTAGACAGCATATAGAACCTCACAGTGTTTAAGTTTAGAGGCCCTTTGGCACACAGGTTGGCCTTCTTGGTATTATAGCTTTAGCAGAAGCCTAATCCAGGTCTAAAGCAGAGGACAGTGGCTAGAAAAATGTTCTCCTTCCCCCTCTCCTACTTCATATCAAAAATTTCTTTCGAACTAATTAGCAAAAGTGGAACAATGTCAGGAGGATGAACATTTCATATTTTCTCAAATTCACTTATTATACTAGAAGATTCACCTTTCCCTATCCCAATCCTTTTGTATTAATATATAAATTAATTTATCCAGAAAGTTAATAATTTGACTCTTGTGCAGATGTGAGCAGCTGGATATGTATAGAATATACACAAAATGTATTTTTGAAACTGTTATATTTATTGGATAGCTACTAACTTCTTGCATGGTGCTAGAATAAGAAATATGAGTAAAATATTACTTGTCCTTCAAGAGCAAATATATTAGTTGGAGATTTATTCCCAAGCATTTGTTGAATTACCTTCAAGTTCTAAGCACCAAGCAAGTAATAAAGAAGTATCTATTTACCTTTATTTGCTGAATGCTGAAGATAAGTGTGGATGAGGGACATTTGATCCATCCTGGGGGAGGAGAGAGTTTAGGGCTGGTGGGAAGTAGAGAAGGTGAGACATCCTACAGGACCCAAAAGAAGTGATGACCGAATGGTCTTAAAAGATGAGTGGAAGTTAGCTGGCTAAGGAAAGAGGGTAGGGTAGATCTTCAGAGTGCCGGCACTGAGAAAGACAACAGAGTATACATTTCAGGGGTATATTTCAGCAGTGAACACTGTGTCTATGGTGAAAACAGCACTCCTTTCATTAAGAAAGGTAGAGCAGAAGAAATAAATTCTAAACTGTTGGGGCTAATAAATTCAGAAAGTCCACTTCACCACTTTGTGGAGTTACCTAAAACATAGATATTAATAAGAAGATTTCAAATGCATAAACTCAACTCTTTCCAGAAGATGTTCTATAGAATATAAGATGTTTGTTATAGTAACAAAAAGCACTTAATAAATAGGTCCCAAGGTCAAACCAGTCGGGAAAATGTAAATATTCATTGTGAATCTTAAGAAGGGACAAAGTGTACAGTTTTCCAGGAGGTTTGGATAATTTTTCACCTGAGCATCTTGAGAAACTTGTTCTCAGAATACACACTGGGAAATGACACGTCAGGACATGGATGCTACCTGGCTAGTCTAATAGACGCCATTCTTCGAATACAAGCTGACTCTCCTGAGATCATTCAAGCTAGAAACAGGGTGGAGGGAGGCAGCTATAGATACATTAATGGTGGGAAGACCCCAAAATGCAGAGTGAAAGTTGTCTAGATAACTGGCTTTTGACTTAACTCACTGCTCATCTGCAGTGTGCTATATATTAGGTCCTTCAGCTCTCCAAAGTGCCAGCTTTCTGCTATGGCCAAGAAGCATCTCCTCTTGTCTTCTCTCACTTCTTTATATTTTTCTGACCTCTTTAGGCAGTACAGTGACTCACATGGATATTAGAATCAACACTTGCTTTTATAGCTAACCTATTAGTTGAGAGAAAGTAGGAATTCTGGATAGGGATAGGAAAGGTTGATTGGGAAATAATTTGATCTGTTTTGGTCCCTAGACACTTGAGAAAATTGTGCCCCCCACAAAAGTCTAGTTTTCAGAGTCAAAAGAAGGTAGCTAAAATTTTAAATGAAAGCTATGTAAGAGTTATCTCTCATCTATATTGGAGACATCAGGGTAATTGGCAAGGGCTGGCCTCTTAGAGAGGATCTGAACTACTTTTGGACATCAAAGGGGAAAAAATAATAAATTTGTTCTGATTCCACATAGCCTTTAGTTTTACATCACTTGCATAAAGTAATTGCCCCATTTATTCTCCTGATGTCAATATGTATCTCCCAAGTGTTAATTTCAATAGGCTGTTCATATTTTTTATTATGCTTATAGATGTGTAAAATCCTATCTTTAAAAAGATCTTTACAGATCACAGAGGATAGTGCAGTAAGTTTGAGTTATTCCATTGTTCGTAGAGGTAGCCTTTATTGTGCATCTATTAGGATGCAGAGGATCTATATATAAGAGGAGGAAATGGTAGAGATGGAGGCACTTGGGGTATGTTGAGGGGAGTAGTTCTTGTGTTTGCCTTTCTCTCATGATTGACCGTGGACTCTGTGCCTTGTGGGACATGAGGTTAGGACAGTGCAGCAGTGATAGGGTGAGAACAATCACACAGGAAAAATGTATATAGAGAAAAATTTTATATTAAGCATGTTATGTTTACTTCACAGGATTGTGCTCGGTGTCAACTATGTCTAGCTTATACCATTAGCATCATTTTTTGTCCATATAGAAATTTATCATATAAATGCTTAACTTTTCAAAGTCACATTGTGGGAGAGGGGACAAAGATTGTAGAGTAGGAGACCCTAATTCAACCAGTCCTCTGAATTGAGTTGGATATCTGCCAGCCCACTCTGAACACCCACAGAATCAGCCTGAGATGTAAGAAGATATATCCAGATCTCTATAAACAGAATATCTCTGGTGGTTGGTTTTGAGGTATGAAGCAGGGAGCCATGGTTTTGAGGGCAAATATTGGAAGATAAATGGAAGGGAGAAGGAGCCTCCAGGATCCTGCACCTCTGGAGCACAAAAGCCTCCCCTCTGGGGACCAGGCACAAAGACCCATTAGCTAGCGGTGGGGAAAGGACTTTAGGGCAGCCCCCAGACTAAATCTGGAGCCGCGGGGGCACACAAGCAAACAGGGGGTGGCTGGCAGTTTTAGAAGCACAAAGGGCAGAGACTTGTCTGGACTTGGAAGTGAGCACTGGGAGTGGTACTGTGGGGTGTACAAACTAGGATGTTGCCCCTTTTAGCAGCACAAACAAAAACAGAAACAGTGTGGCCTACAGAGTTCACTGGAGAACAGAATGCGATTTCTCTGTTTTGAGACAGAAGTTTGGATATGGTCACTTCTGCTCTGACTCTTGGAAAGATGCAGAAAGTTGCCAGGGAAAACTGGCAGAGAACAAAAGCCCCTTAAAACCAGTTTTCGCTGAGCCTGTTCAACTCTGCCTAAACAGGGTTGCCTTAGTAATGGCATTACCAGTTCCAGTCCCAGAAGAAGAGGCCTACAACCTTAAAGTCCCTATAAAAGAGGTGCATATTGTTTGGGTTGTGATCAATAATTTCAACTCTGTACATTAAGCCTAACCCATGCATGAAAAAGGAAATAATTAAGATTAGAGCAGAAATCAATGAATTAGAAACCAGAAACACAACAGAACACACCAATGAATCTAGAAGCTGGTTCTTTGAAAGAATTAATAAGTTCAATAAACCACTGGTCAGACTTATAGCCAAAAGAAAAGAGAAAGGACCCAAATTAATAAAATTATGAATGAAAGGGGAGAGATCATGACTAACACCAAGGAAATAGAAACTATTATCAGAAATTATTATCAATAGCTATATGCCAATAAGTTAAGTGACCTAGAAGAAATGGATGCTTTCCTGGAAACCTATAAACTACCAAGACTGAAACAGGAAGAAATTGATTAGAGACTGATTAGAGCAATAACCAGTAAGGAGATTGAAGTAGTGATCAAAAACCTCCCAATAAACAAGAGTCCAGGGGCTGATGGATTCCCTAGAAAATTCTACCAAACATTCAAAGAAGAAATAATACCTATTCTCCTGAAGCTGTTTCAAAACTATAGAAACAGAAGGAAAACTTCCAGACTTTCTATGAAACAAGCATTACCTTGATCTCCAAATCAGACAAAGATCCCATTAAGGAGGATTTCAGACCAATATCCCTGATGAACATGGATACCAAAATTCTCAACAAGATCCTAAATAATAGGCTCCAACAGTATTTTAAAAGTATCATCCACCATTATCAGGTGGGATTTATCCCGGGGATGCAAGGGTGGTTCAACATTCACAAATCAGTCAATGTAATAGAACACATTAATAAAAGAAGAGAGAAGAACCACATGGTCCTCTCCATGCAGAAAAAGCATTTGAGAAGATACAGCATCTTTTCCTGATTAAAACTCTTCAGATGTAGAGACAGAGGAAACATTCCTTAACTTCATAAAATCTGTGTATTAAAATCCCACAGCAAATATCATTTTCAATGGGGAAAAGCTGAGAACCTTTCCCTTGAGATCAGGAACACAACAAGGATGCTCAGTCTCACCACTATTGTTCAACATAGTACTAGAAGTCCTAGCAATAGAAATCAGACAACAAAAAGAAATAAAATGTGTTCAAACTGGCAAAGAAGAAGTCAAACTCTCTGTCTTCAGAGATAACATGATACTTTGTGTGAAAAACCGAAAAGACTCCACCCACAAATTACTAGAATTCATATAGCAATTCAGTAATGTAGCAGTATATAAAATCAATGCACAGAAATAATTTTCTTTCTTATACATAACAATGTAACTGTGGAAAGAGAGAATTGAGGGGCACCTGGGTGTTTCAGTGGGTTGAGGCCTCTGCCTTCCGCTCAGGTCATGATCCCAGGGTCCTGCGTTGGAGCACCACATTGGGCTCTCTGCTGGGTGGGGAGCCTGCTTCGTCCTCTCTCTCTGCCTGCCTCTCTGCCTACTTGTGATCTCTCTCCTGTCAAATAAATAAATAAAATCTTTAAAAACAACAACAACAACAACAACAAAAAAAAAACTAATGATGGGGTGCCTGGGTGGCTCAGTGGGTTAAACCTCTGCCTTTGGCTCAGGTCATGATCCCAGGGTCCTGCGTTGGAGCACCACATTGGGCTCTCTGCTGGGCGGGGAGCCTGCTTCGTCCTCTCTCTCTGCCTGCCTCTCTGCCTACTTGTGATCTCTCTCTCTGTCAAATAAATAAATAAAATCATAAAAAAAGAAAGAGAGAATCAAGAATTGATTCCATTTATAATAGCACCAAAACCCATAAGATACCTTGGAACAAACCTAATCAAAGAGGTAAAGGATCTATACACTAGGAACTACAGAACACTAATGAAAGAAATCGAAGAAGACACAAAAAGATGGAAAAATATTCTGTGCTCATGGATCAGAATAATAAATATTATTAAAATATCTATGCTGCGGAGAGGAATCTATACTTTCAACACCATCCTGATCAAAATACCAATGGCATTTTTCCAAGTTCTGGATCAAACAATTCTAAAATTTGTATGGAACCAGAAAAGACCCAAATCACCAAGAAAACGTTGAAACAGAAAAACAAAGCTGGGGGCATCACGTTGCCCAATTTCAAACTATATTACAAGGCTATGATCACCAAGACAACATGCTACTGGCACAAAAACAGACTCATAGACGGATGGAACAGAATAGAGAGTCCAGATATGGACCATCAACTCTATGGTCAAATAATCTTTGACAAAGCAGGAAAATATATCCAATTGGAAAAAATCAGTCTCTTCAATAAATGGTGCTAGGAAAATTGGACAGCTAAATATGGAAGAATGAAATTTGACCATTCTCTTATATCATACACAAAGATAAACACAAAATGGATGAAAGACCTCAAGTGAGATAGGAATCCATTAAAACCCTAGAGGAGAACATAGGCAGTAATCTCTTTGACATAGGCCACAGCAACTTTATTCGACACATCTCCAAAGGCAAGGAAAACAAAAGTGAAAATGAACTTTTGGGTCTTCATCAAGTTAAAAAAAGCTTCTTCACAGCAAAGGAAACAATCAACAAAACAAAAAAACAACCTGTTGAATGAGAGAAGATATTTACAAATGACACTATGAAGGGCTGATATCCAAGTTCTATAAAGAACTTCTCAGACTCAACACCCAAAAAACAAATAATCAAGTTAAAAAATGGGCAGAAGACATGAACAGGCACTTCTCCAAAGAAGACATATGGATGGCTAACAAACACATGAAAAAATTTTATTGGCAGCGATCAGGGAAATTCAAATCAAAACCACATTAAGATACCACCTTACACCAGAGAGAATGGCAAAAATTAACAAAAGAAGCAGCAGCAAATGTTGGCAAGGATGTAGAGAATGGGGAACCCTCTAACACTGTTGGTGGGAATGCAAGTTGTTAAAGCCACCTTGGAAAATAGTGTGGAGGTTCTTCGAAAAATTACCCTATGGCCCAGTAATTGCACCACTGGTTATTTATCCCAAAGATACAGATGTAGTGAGAAGAAGGGCCATATGCACCTCAATGTTCATAGCAGCAATGTCCACAATAACCGAACTGTGGAAAGAGCTAAGATGCCCTTCAACAGAAGAATGGATAAAGAAGATATGGTCCATATATACAGTGGAATATTACTCAGCCATCAGAAAGGATGAATACCCAACTTCTGCATGAACATATATGGGACTGGAGGAGATTATGCTAAGTGAAATAAGCCAAGCAGAGAAAGTAAATTATCATATGGTTTCACTTATTTGTGGAACCTAAGGAATAGCATGGAGGATATTAGGAGAAGGAAAGGAAAAATGAAGGGGAGGGGAAATCAGAGGGGGAGAGGAACCATGAGTAACTATGGACTCCAAGAAACAAACTGAGGGTTTTAGAGGGGAAGAGGTGGGGGGATGGGTTAGTCTGGTGATGGGTATTAAGGAGGGCACGTATTTCATGGAGCACTGGGTGTTATATGCAAACAATGAATTGTTGAACATTACATCAAAAACTAATGAACAAACAATCCAATCAAGAAATGGGTGGAGGACATGAACAGACATTTCTACAAAGAAGACATCCAGATGGCCAACAGACACATGAAAAAGTGCTCCACGTCACTTGGCATCAGGGAAATACAAATCAAAACCACAATGAGATATCACCTCGCACCAGTCAGAATGGCTAAAATTAACAAGTCAGGAAATGACAGATGCTGGAGAGGATGTGGAGAAAGGGGAACCCTCCTCCACTGTTGGTGGGAATGCAAGCTGGTGCAACCACTCTGGAAAACAGCATGGAGGTTCCTCAAAATGTTGAAAATAGAACTACCCTATGACCAGCAATTGCACTACTGGGAATTTACCCTAAAGATACAAACATAGTGATCCGAAGGGGCACGTGTACCCAAATGTTTATAGCAGCAATGTCTACAATAGCCAAACTATGGAAAGAACCTAGATGTCCATCAACAGATGAATGGATAAAGAAGGTGTGGTATATATACACAATGGAATACTATGCAGCCATCAAAAGAAATGAAATCATGCCATTTGCGACGACATGGATAGAACTAGAGCGTATCATGCTTAGTGAAATAAGTCAATCGGAGAAAGACAACTATCATATGATCTCCCTGATATGAGGACATGGAGAAGCAACATGGGGGGGTAGGTGGATAGGAGAAGAATAAATGAAACAAGATGGGATTGGGAGGGAGACAAACCATAAATGACTCTTAATCTCACAAAACAAACTGGGGGTTGCTGGGGGGAGGTGGGATTGGGAGAGGGGGAGGGGGCTATGGACATTGGGGAGGGTAAGTGCTATCGTGAGTGCTGTGAAGTGTGTAAACCTGGCGATTCACAGACCTGTACCCCTGGGGATAAAAATACATTATATGTTTATTAAAAAAAAAAAATTGGAAGGGGAGGCAAACCATTAGAGACTATGGACTCTGAAAAACAACCTGAAGGTTTTGAAGGGTCAGGGGTGGGAGGTTAGGGGAACAGGTGGTGGGTAATGGGGAGGGCACGTTTTGCATGGAGCACTGGGTGTTGTGCAAAAAGAATGAATACTGTTACGCTGAAAAAATAAATGAAATGGAGAAAAAAAAACTAATGATGGGGGGGCGCCTGGGTGGCTCAGTGGATTAAGCCACTGCCTTCGGCTCAGGTCATGATCTCAGGGTCCTGGGATTGAGCCCCACATTTGTCTCTCTGCTCTGCAGGGAGCCTGCTTCCTCCTCTCTCTCTGCCTGCCTCTCTGCCTACTTGTGATCTCTCTCCTGTCAAATAAATAAATAAAATCTTTAAAAACAACAACAACAACAACAACAAAAAACTAATGATGGGGTGCCTGGGTGGCTCAGTGGGTTCAACCTCTGCCTTCGGCTCAGGTCATGATCCCAGGGTCCTGGGTTGGAGCCCCACATCAGGCTCTCTGCTTGGCGGGGAGCCTGCTTCCTCCTCTCTCTCTGCCTGCCTTGTGATCTCTGTCTCTTAAATAAATAAAATCTTTAAAAACAAAAAAACTAATTATGTACTGTATGGTAATTAACATAACATAATAATAAAAAAAGGAAAGTTACATTGTCTTGAAAACAAAATCTGGATGAATGTTGAAACCTTCAACTACCAACCCTTTCTCCCTTGTCCCCTAAAATCTCTCATATATATTGAACTATCCTTGAGAAGTGAGGTAATATTGTCCTGGAATTGGTAGTAAAGATTAATTAGATACTTCCTTGGTTGCTGAGACATGTGTATTAAGACACAAAAAAAATAGAACTACTCATCATTTATTGTGTAAAGAAATGTCTTGCATTATTTTTAAGTAACAGTGTTGAAACATTGCAGTTTTTGGTGTCTCTCAGATGTGAAGTAAAAGATCTGAGACATTCATTAGTTTTAAAAGTGTCATTTACAGGAGAAGAACATAGAGACTCTGTACTTAAGAGAGTGATAATTCACACATGTATTTTTGGATTGTAATTTGAGGGAATGGGAATAATGTTTTTATTTAGGGCATGTATTTCTAAGAATAAGTACAATATGTTAACAAGGCAAGAGAGACCCAGAACACTACTTTCTCTTCCCTTTCTCCAGAATAGGCTAATGACATCATTTAGGGCTTACTCCTTTGCATTATCCCCTCTTTGATAATCAGAGCCCCTCTTTGGTAGAGTAGTATAGATGTTACTTGAGTGCACCCACTCCTGAGATACTGGCTCACATTCCCTATATAGTGTTCAGACAGTGCTGTTGACCCCTGAGCTCTGATGTGTGCCAGGCTTCTGTCCTCAGGTGTGCCCTGTGTCCCCAGGTGGAGGGCACAGAGATCTCATTTAGCTTGAGACTTTTGAGCTTCTTCAAGAGTAGGACTGTTGATGAGGTCATTGAACAGTCTTGGAAGGGTCCTTGGCTGAAAATTTTGTGGTATGCTTTCTTTCTGTATGTTCTCTAGACCAAGGAACAATGCTTTGACATGGACTTCCCTCTCAAATATTTCTAACAGAGTGCCTGGCATGTAATAAAGCTCTTTTTCCTGCATGAAACTTATTAAAAGAAAAAAAAAAAGAACTACAGGGAATTTTTAGGAAAGGGAGAGTCCATGTCTACCTGAGGTGAGGATGAGAAATGTTTTGTGGATGAGGCTGATTTGAACCAAGAACTGAAGAACAGGTTCACTTATTCATTTGACAGATGTGAGAGCCTACTTAGTACATTTCAGGTACTGCCGCAAATGAGAATATGATGGTAACCAAAAACAAACACAAAAGGTCATAGTCTGAGGAGGCAAATAAACATTCATCAAATCAGCACATAGATAAACATAAATTTTTATGGCAAGTGACCTAAATGTCCAAACTAATGCTGCAACTTAAATGTCAATGTAAATGGTGAAATAAGTTATGTTCAACTTCATCTACGAAACTGCGGAAAATGCTTTAAATGATGTAAAATGATTACAATACAATGGATATTTAAAAATAGGTCACAAGGGGGCACCATGGTGACTCAGTCAGTTAAGCATCTGCCTTTGGCTCAGGTCATGATCCTGGTGTCCTTGGATCAAGTCCCAAGTTGGGCTCCCTGCTCATCAGGAAGCCTGCTTCACTCTCCCTGCTCTTGCGTCTTGCTCTCTCTCTCTCAAATAAAATCTTTAAAAATTAAAAGTGGTTCGCCTCCGGAGGCGAACCATAAGAGACTATGGACTCTGAAAAACAACCTGAGGGTTTTGAAGGGTCAGGGGTGGGAGGTTGGGGGAACAGGTGGTGGGTGATGGGGAGGGCACGTTTTGCATGGAGCACTGGGTGTTGTGCAAAAAGAATGAATACTGTTACGCTGAAAAAAAATAAATAAAAAAAAAAAAAAATTAAAAGTGGGACATAAAAGTATAGGATATAATCCCTATTTTATAAAACAAATGCATGTTTGCCCATGCATAGGAAAGTTGATTATATACCACATTGAGATTTTGAAGCATAGAGGATTTTCTCATTGAAGAGTAATGTTTTGGAGTCCTTGGGTGGCTCAGTCAGTTAAGCAGCTACCTTTGGCTCAGGTCATGATCTCAGGGTCCTGGGATTGAGCTCCACATCAGACTCTCTGCTGAGCAGGAGCCTGCTTTTCCCTCTGTTTGCTGCTGCCCCTGCTTGTACTTTCTCTCTCTGTGTGTCAAATGAATAAATTAAATCTTTAAAAACAAGTAAAGAGAGAGGGATGTTTTTGCCAGGAGACAAGTAGACTTGTTTTACCATTGTTTGAATTTGCATTTAGAGCCTTTGCATGCTTCAATGAGGAACTAAAGTTTTAACATATATTCTTTCTCTTTTCATTGCTTCTTTTTGGTTTTGATGGGGTAAGGAGTAAGGTGAAGATCCTTGAGAGAACAAACATTAAAGTTGTGAATACAAATTCAAAGGGGTACATGCACCCCAATGTTTATAGCATTATCAACAATAGCCAAGTTATGGAAAGAAACCAAATGTCAATCTACTGATAAGTGGATAAAGGAGATGCAGTATGGAATATGACTCAGCCATCAAAAAGAATGAAATCTTGCCATTTGCAATGATGTGGATGGAGCTAGAGTGTATTACACTAAGTGAAATCAGTCAGTCAGAAAAAGACAAATACCACATGATCTCACTCACTTGTGGAATTTAAGAAAGAAAACAGATAAATACATGGGAAGAGGGAGAAGAAAAAATGGAGAGGGGCACCTGGGTGGCTCAGTCATTTAAGCGTCTGCTTTGGCTCAGGTCATGGTCCCAGGGTCCTGGGATTGAGCTCCGCATCAGGCTCCCTGCTTGGTGGGAGTCTGCTTCTCCCTCTTCTCCCCACTCATGCGCTCTCTCACTATCTCTGTCTGTCTCTCTCTCTCAAGTAAATAAATAAAATCTTTTTTTAAAAAAGAAAGAAAAATGGAGAGAGGAAAACAAGCCATAAATGACTCATAAGGACAGAAAACAAACAGGGTTGCTGGAGGGATATGGGTAGGAGATGGGATAAATGGGTGATGAGTATTAAGGAGGGCACTTGTTGTGATGAACACTGGGTGTTCTATATGAGTGATGAATCACTGAATTCTCCTCCAGAAACCAATATTGCACTGCATGTTTACTAACAAAACTTATATTAAAATAAATAAATAAAAAGAATTAATGAACAGGGGCACCTGAGTGGCTCAGTGGGTTGGAGCATCTGCCTTCGGCCCGGGTCATGGTCCCAGGGTCCTGGGATCGAGCCCTGCATCGGGCTCTCTGCTCAGCAGGGAGCCTGCTTCCCCTCCTCTATCTCTCTGGCTGCCTCTCTGCCTACCTGTGATCTCTGTCTGTCAAATAAATAAATAAAATCTTAAAAAAAAAGAATTAATGAACAAATTTAATAAACTTACAGGATACAAAATCAACATTCAGACAAAAATTAAAAAATTTTTTTTAAATGAATTGTAAATAAAACATTCTTTCAGTGGTCTTATTTGTGTAATAATGAATTAATACATTATTACCTGGAATTTTGTCTGAGAAAACAAAGGAATGTCAGATTTTACCTTTGGAAGAAATCCAGCTTCAAGAAAATTATGTTTTGGTGAATTTTTCCTTTGAAACTTGAATGGATATGACAGATACTACAATGTTCTGTTTCCATTCTTCTTCTGGAGCACACTCAGGGGAACTGTTCTTTCCTGACTGCTTATAGTTAGGTGTGTCCCTGGACCTAGTTCTGCCCAATGCTGAGGATCCTTTCTGATTTGGATTGTACAAAATGCCAGTAAGAGACCCACCTGCTCTGCTCATCCTTGTGAGGCAAATGTAGAAATACGTGTTAACATAAGACTCCTTCAACTCAGGTCCCTGAGTGACTACTGAGCAGAGACTCTTCAACCCTTCCTACCGCCCCCACCTAATACCACCCCAGGCCCATGTTGGACTTGTTAACATAAGTGAAAGATACACATTTGTTGTTTAAGCCACTGAGATTTGGAGCATTCAGTGTTTCCACAGTTAGCCTATCCTGAATGACAGGGACAGCAACTTGAGCTCCTTACTGACACTGGCTCGTCCAAAGATCAAAAGAGCCTTCTAAATATCCAAGTTTTCTATTATGACAGATTTCCATGATGTGGCCATTTTCAGTGGACAGTGGAACTTTCTTTTAGAACAGTACACAACATTGTAGTAGGGAAGATTACATGAAAATGCCTGGAGAATTATTTCCTTCTGTGATTTCTAAAGACCATGTGTATTTAGTGCCAAATGAAAAATTGCCAGATGACAAATGAAAAACTCAATCAAACATCTATGTGTTTTCAAATAGTATCTGGATCCTTCATATCAGACAAAACATCTGGTTGACTGCTGAACTGGAATGTTTTGCAGTGGATATTTAGCATTGTCCATAAATAGGACTAAAGTCAATAATGCAGTCCAAGTTTGGGCATAGAAATCCTCTGTTTGGTGAAGTGAACAAGAAATAGACATAAGCAGAAGCAGAAGCATTAGATGTTTTGTTAAATGCTTTGTAGCTCTAGAAGTTGGGAGATTTGTTCTCCTGATAAAAGATATCTCTTAAAAGTCCACTGTCAATAATAGACTAGTTCCTTTTTTAAAAATAGAAATTTTCTCTCTCTTAAAATGCAAATATGACAGAGGTAGTCACAACAATTTGTCAAATACATGAGCAAATAGGGGCACCTGGGTGACCCAATCATTTGAGCCCCTGCATTTGGCCTCAGGTCATGATCCCAGGGTCTGGGATCAAACCCCACACTGGGCTCTCAGCTCAGCAGGGAGCCTGCTTCTCCCTCTCCCTCTAGCTGCTGCTTCCCCTGCTTGTGCTCTCTCTCCTCCATTCTCTGTGTCAAATAAATCAATAAAATCTTTAAAATACATACATGCAAATCATGGAAGGAAAGTTGTCTGGGTGTTTAGGCTAGAGTAAGCTATAAACTAGGAAATGGGTAATTAGAGAAAAATATGAAGAGGGAAAAGCAATTTCAGGAAGTAAGCAAGACCTCTTCAAATTAAGTAACACAGAGATTTCTCAAAGTTCTATTCTTCCTACACAGACAAACACTTTATCTTTTTTCTCCTAAAATGAGATTTTCATATAAAACGTGCAAATGGATTCTGGAATTCCTGAGAGAGGCACACACACACATAGATGCACAAAGACAGAGACAGAGACAAAGAGAGGTGAACTTTTTTCATAATCAAAGACACAGCAAGTATGCTATGAACAAGAAAACTGATAAACGGTACTTTTGAGGGGGGAAAAAAGCATTGATGTTCACATGTTTATTTGGGCCACTTTCCCACAGTTAACTGTGTTTTAGTGCTAGCCAATGATTTCTACTTTTTAATGTACTGTTTTCCATAAATTGATACAGTTTAGAGAGACAAGGAGTCCTGGTCTGCTTCATAACTGTGAGCCTTGTGTCTGCCTGATGTCAGCTACATTTGTTCTGGGAAATTTGCTGCTTCATTGCTGTTGGCCTCACAACAGGATCACAAAATACTTCAAGGTCATGTACAGTGTCCTCTGGAATGAAGTAGAGGAAACCCGATTTCCTGCTAGAATCAGTTGAGCTTCTTGTACAAAACGTCACTATTGGCTACAACCTCTCGTGTGGCTCTGGAACTCTCTGAGGGAACTGGTCCAACGAGACATGGGTATGGAGCAGGAATTGGCCTGTTGTTAATTTACTTGGCCTCATGCTGATGAATAATAATGAATTATATGTCATAGATTCTTATCTGATGGGAGCATAAAAGGTTTTAAATCCCCATACTCCCATCAACTCCTTTGCAACTAACTGAAACTTAAAAAACCGGCATTTTTCCCCCCTATTGTTGCTTAGGATGGCTATTTAATAGAAAATATGTAGAAATGTCTGGATGGAGATAATACTTCAACTGACTTGATAATAATCAGATTCCTGCATCCCTTCCTTCAAATCACTGAGGACAATTGTTCAGATTGATAGTTTTACATTGTATGTCTCAGTGTAGTTAACCCAATCTCATCATCGTTATTAAGTATTAAAACTCCTGAAGACCCATTTCTCCACCTCCTCCTCTTCTCGCTTTGTTTTTCCTTGTGAGAAACCCACTGCTCCTATAGACTTAAGCTGGTAATAAATATGTTATTATAGCCAGCAATCATTTTTTTTCCTTTTTTGTTTTTTTTAATAGCCAGTGTCAGTATCAATTCCCCACCTTAGGTCACCTATTACTTCTGATCTCCAAACTTCAGTGTGCTATCACCTATATTGATCATTTGGCTTTCTGCCCATGGGAGATAGTCTTATTTGAGCTACTCGAGTTTCTACACGTCTTGCTGGGTGAGCCAAGACTGCAAGTCCCTATTACCCAGGCCCTTTCTGATGTTTGTTTATGCATCTGGGAGCCTTCGAGATGAGTAATATTTGGGCATAGAGCAGAATAGCTTGTTTCTTGCTAAAAAATAAATGGATTCCTCAAGCTCCACTGATGTTTGCCGTGTTGTGAATAATAAAGCCCTTTGTTTCTGACCCAAGATCTTGTGTCTTCTGCTAAGCACCTGGGAAACCGTTATAAGCTAACTTTATAGCCTCTAAGTGGAATAAAACCAAATCCATATCCACAGTCTATACCACCTGGATTGCGTTTATGTATGTGCTTTTGCCCCCAAATAGTAAGCCCTTCAAGATCAAGAGTCCTCTTTGCACTGCCTTTCATAAACTTCAATAAACACTCAGAAAGTGTTCAGTGGCTATGGTGATATCAACTTATATCAGGAGGGGATGGAATTTTGATATCAACACAACAAGGATATCATTGTGGCAACTTGTAATGCCATAAGAGGATGCCACTTCTTTCTTTCCCCTTACTCATCCTAACTCATGAAGTAGATGATGCCATGTTGTGGAGAGATTTTTCTGTAGGAAACAGATGTGAGGAACTAGACTGTAATGGAAAGATGCTGGGAATATCACAGACATGGTTACTCCACACTTCTGTCCCCGCCCTAGTAACAAAAAGCTTCAGCAGAACAGCCATTTGCCATGAAGAAGAAAAGCTCATGTCAGGAAAAAACAAGGCACAAAAAGAAAACAAAAAAGAAGAAGGAGGAGGAGGACAGGGAATGGAGCTGCTTCTTCTCTATATTAGTACAATAGCAAATCTTTGTCTCTCTCTTTACCGTTTACTGAGGAGGAACTGACAGCTTTCTTTGAACTGAAAACCATCATATGGCTTCCAAAGGAGTCCAGTAGGTGCAAAGATTCTCTGAGTAATAAGTTCCTTTATTTTTTTGAGGTAGGAAAGTCATTTCCCTGTCAAGTAAATATATGAACTAATTTCCTTCTCATTTAACCAGACATATTTGTTTATTTTTTAAAGATTTTATTTACTTCTTTGACAAAGAGAAACAAGAAGAGAGGGAATATAAGCAGGGGCAGTGGGAGAGGGAGAAGCAGGCTTCCCATTGAGCAGGGAGCCCCATGCAAGGCTTCATCTCAGAACCCTGGGATCACAGCCTGAGCCAAAGGCAGACATGTAATGACTGAGCCACTCAGGTGCCCCTGAACTGACATATTTGTAAGGCTAAATGATGCACCAGTAAATGTGTTGTACTGATTCTATGCCTGGGAAGGTGTTCCCAGGAGAGCAGACTCATTGGTGTGACCACCATAAGAATTCATGTTTCATATCTCCCATGGCAGGAAGCATCACTGACCTAAAGCCCAGCCACCTTCCTTTGACATCCATTTCTCCGTTTGGACAAAGCTCATGCTTCTCTGGCCTTGTTCTTGGACACTGAGTGTGGCAGGAATATTATAGCAGGTCCATTCCTTGGATGTGTGCTACTGTTCTGATGGGTGACTTTGGTTCAAGATGTCCCAGCAGCGTGTGGAACTCCCCTTACAAGTGAACTTCTACATGACTGTCTTTCCTTGTTTCTGTTCTTCTCTTGAGGTCAGACTTGCACCACAGTCTAATAGCTCTCCTACCTTCCCCCAACTCCCTCCCTATTTTCTCCTTAGGGACATTAGCCCTAATAAATTTCTAGCATGTTCAACCCTGTCTTAGTATTGGCCTCTTGAAAGATGGACTAACTAATGTGCCTTAGAAATTAACAATGCTATTTGTTGAAAGCATGGAGATTCTTAGAGCGGTTTGAGATGAACATAGTGTAATCTGAAATTATGAATATTCAGCTCATTTATAACAATAAAACTGAGAGTTCTAGGAATTTTGGAGGAAATTATAATAAAATGGCATTTATGCTGTGTACTTAGTATTTCAGCAGCTTTAAATTGTTTATTCTAACGCTGGTTATTTTTGTCAGGATAATGGTCTCCCAAATGCATCCTCGGTTTCTCAGACCATTCTTTTGGTTACAGAGGTGGTGTGCCCCTAATCCACTTGCTTTGTCTTCCTACAGTCTTCAATCCTTATTGTCTTATTCATCCTTTAAGATTGGTTCCCATTGTCTGTGAAGCCTTTGCAGCAGCCTCTTCCCAAGCAGAGTATTTCTCTGTGTTTTCCTTGCTTACAAAGGACTTTTATTTAATGTTACTGATTTTACTCACTTCCTGTCATATTTGTTATATTACCATGAGATCCTTGTGCTATCTCTTGTGGTGGAAGTGTCTTTTGGGTGGGTTGCATTTTATGAATATGTGGGTCCCTCTCCTTTCAAGGAGAAAGATCAGTGCCCACCTCACAGGACACATTCTGTGCACACTTACAGATCTGAGTGTAACTACTTTCTCAGTCATGGCTATTTAATAGGGAAGCACTTGAAAGTTTTGCAAGTTAGATCCCACCACTGGGGACTATTTTCGCCTTTTTTGCCTGACTCTTGACTGCTGAAAAATAATGTTAATTATAAAGTTACATGATGTTCTGTACTGATACTTTTTAAAAAGACAATAATGATTTAAGACCAGTCAATCGAATCTCTGAATGTGAAATTATAACTTCTTTCTAAGAGCCGGACAAATCTCACCTTTGACTTTTCGCTCTAATTGCTTCCAATGTGAATGCTCAACTCCATATTCTGTTATCCTCTTCAATATGTTACAGCATTTTTTTTGGGTCACTTGAGTGACTCAGTAAAGTGTCATGATCTCAGGGTCCTGAAATCAAGCTCTGAGTCCGACTCCCCAGCTCAGTGGGGAGTTTGCTTCAGGACTCTGTTTCTCTGTTCCTCTGCCTCTTTCTCTATATCAAATAAATAAATACATCTTTTTAAAAAATGGTACAGCATTTTCCATATTATCTCAATATACTGCCCCTCATACTGGAGTTGTTAGGAGCCATCAGAATGATTTGTGTTTCTGTGGAGAAAATCACCTTTCTTCCCCTGGGATTCTCATCAGTTTTCATGAGCCTTCTGCTAAAGGCCCGAGACTGTTAAAGATTTAATATCTGGACCCCTTTAAAGTCAGAACGAGATCAGGTCCCGTCCTTTCATCTGGGCACCTATAAAGCTGGGATGTGAAGAGAGAGACTTCTGACTTTTGCCAAATTTTTGTTATTCTCCAGTCTCTTCCCTCTTGCCTACATCTGCCTGTCAAATTGCACTGGAGATAGAGAAGATTAGAGAATTTATTTGCATATAACAGTCTCAAATGACCATTTTGTTTTATGGCTTTGTAAAAACATCACATGAAAATATTGGTGTTCTTTTAAAATATCATGATCTAACCCCCAGTGAGTGCATTCAACTGTATTTGGTTGGCAACCATTGTAGAAAAGTTCAAATTGGGCTAATCTTCCAAATTAGAGAATGGTGAAATTTGGTAAGAAATTTTCAGCCATAAAAGTTTGCTTTGAAGCAAAGCAAAAAGAAACTTCACCTGTGTCTTCTCTATTCCCCCAAAATGCAATAGCTCCCTATTGAATGTATAAAATTTTATTAGACATAATTGAATATGTTTTGAACTTGATTTTAAATTCATTCATTGTAATAGAAACTCTGTATTTTTAGGGTGATTTACAATGTTTCATGTAAGTAGTTCAACAGTAATCCAGGCACTGTGTAAGGGAGGCTCAGCGAATATTTCTGAAGTTCTTCTCTGGCCCATATGCCTGTATATATATGATACCCTATATAGTCACCTACTCTACTATTTTTCAGGGTGAGAATGCATGAAAATTTCAGTGGGTTCTGTAGTTACCATGAGTAGAGAGGTAGCAAGCATAATACTCGTCCCTCTGATTTCAGACCCCCAAAATATGGAATTCTATCTCACTCTTGCTGGAAATTAGCCTGGAGGTGAGCATAGATTTCCTTTTTCTGAGACCCTCCCTGATCTAAAATCTCATTAATCTCCCTACTCTATTGAACTAGAAGCATTTTATCAAGTATGGGGAAATGGTGTGTTATAGATGACAGGGAATGTAATCTTTACCCAACTGAAACTTGCAATATTTTTTTTCTTCTTTTTCATCTGAAATTAGTCTTCTGCACTAAATAGCCAGAATTATTGCTTTCTTCCCTGTTTCCTTTATTGCTCTTCCCAATTTAGAGTAATTATTGGTAGCTCACTGAGAAAAGATGACTTTGTGTGTCTTGGGGGAGTTCCTATAATAATCCACATGTCACCTTGCTTATGTCAAGATATAATCTTCAAAAATAAACAGGTAACTCATACCATATTCAATTAATTCAAAATGAATCAACTACATAAATATAAGGGCTAAAACCATAAAAGTCTTAGAAGAAAAGACAGTGTTAAATCTTCATGACCTTAGATTTTGGCAATGGATTCTGAGATCTGACACCAAAAGCAATAAGAGAACAGTAAGAGGAAAAAATAGATAAACTGGATTTCGGTGAAATTTTAAAAATTGTGCATGAAAAGATATTATCAAAAAAAGTGAAAAGATAACCTACAGAATGGGAGAAAATATTTATAAATCATTTATGTGGTAAGAGTTTAATATAGAGTGTATATAAAGAACTCCCAAAACTCCAGAGAAAAGACAAAAACCAATTTAAAAATGGGCAAAGACTTGAATAGACATTTTTCCAAAGAATATTTACAAATGGGTCATAAACACATGAACAGATACTCAACATCACTAATCATTAGGGAAATACAAATCTTAATGAGATACTTACTAAGATATACTACCATAACTTCAAGAAAATGGAAAAATAACAAGTGTTGGGGAAATTGAAACTCTCCTCCATTGCTGATGACAATGTAAAATGGTGCAGCTTTCCGTGAAAGAGTCTGATAGCTCCTCCAAAAGCTAGATGCAGAATTATAAGACCCAGGAGTTATGCTCCTATGTATATACCTCACATCATTAAAACAGGGATTCAAACAGATATTTGTATGCCAATGTCCGTTGGAACATTATTCATGATAACTGAGTGGTGGAAACTACCCAAGTGTCTATTAACAGATGAAAGGATAAACAAAATACAGTACATACCTCTGATGAAATACTATTAAGCCATAAAAAGGAATGAAGTTCTGATACATGCTACAGCCTGGATGAACCTTAAAAATATTATGCTTAGTGACAGAAAGCAGATGGAGAAGGACAACTATTGTATGACTCCACTTAACATGAAATATCGAGAATAAGCAAATTCATATACAGAAAGTGGTCTAGGGTTTACCAGGATGTAGAAGGACAGGACAATGGGGAGTTATAACCTGATTATATAATCTCTATTTGGGGTGATGAAAAGGTTTTGGAAATAGATGGTGGTGATAGTTGCATAATATTGTAGATGAACTAACACTGCTACATCATACACTTAAAAATGACTAAAATGGCAGTAAATAAATAAATACGTGGCTTTGTTCCCCTATACCAAATAGACAAACCAAATTTGGAAGATGGGTTTAAACATTAGTTTAAGCCTACTGAAAATTGATATTTATTCCCAGAAAAATAATTTAGAGTAGAAACATCAGTGTTTCATAAGAACCATGAGAAAAAATAAGTATTTAACCCTTTGTTCAGTAGGTTTCCTGTTTGTAGAAGAGAATTCTCTGAAAGAGGGACAGAAGTTTCCTTAAGCCTTGTTGTCATTGACATCTGATTAAGACAACCCACATTATTTGGGTTGGTGGAGTTTTCCATTAACTTCGTGTGAGTTTTTCTACAGGAATTTTAAATAAAAATTTTCCTTTAAAATTCTTATATATGCTTGTCTTAGTTACTAAATCTTGTAGTCTGTCACTATCAACAAAACATAAGAGCTCTCACTAAGGCAAGTCTCTAGTCAACTTTTCTTTCTTCTTATTTTTTTCCTGTATGAAATTAGTAATAGGATCTACTAATACTTTTAAATAATTACTTTATTTCTGCTTGGATGACCACCTGGATTAGGACTAAACCTTTCTAACTGCATAACACCTTTCTTCAGGGAAATCTTAAATCCTTGGACTTATTTCCATTCTAATTTGTTTTGTAATCTTAACCTTTTTGGAGGGTAAGGAAGATGACAAGAAGTGAAGAGAAATAGTAAGAAGCAGCCAATACCTAACTTTTTATCTTCTTACATGGCAACTGACAACACATTTAAAAAATTTCCAAAATTGTGCTTCTTGATGCCAACATACCCTTAGTTTGGATTTGCAATAAAATCTTTGCTGGAAGTAAAAAATTATTTGTAAGCTCAAGTTTGTGTAATCATATAAAAGTTTCATAATATAAAGTGGTATCTAGAGATAAAAATACACACAGAGAAACAAATATAGGCACATCACAATCCCAGATTTTCTGGGACATGATAAGGGCCTGAGGGAGAGAGGGGGGTGTATTTTTTTCCCCTTTTTATTTATTTATTTATTTTTTTCAGCGTAACAGTATTCATTCTTTTTGCACAACACCCAGTGCTCCATGCAAAACGTGCCCTCCCCATCACCCACCACCTGTTCCCCCAACCTCCCACCCCTGACCCTTCAAAACCCTCAGGTTGTTTTTCAGAGTCCATAGTCTCTTATGGTTCGCCTCCCCTCCCCAATGTCCATAGCCCGCTCCCCCTCTCCTAATCCCACCTCCCCCCAGCAACCCCCAGTTTGTTTTGTGAGATTAAGAGTCATTTATGGTTTGTCTCCCTCCCAATCCCATCTTGTTTCATTTATTCTTCTCCTATCCCCCTACCCCCCCATGTTGCTTCTCCATGTCCTCATATCAGGGAGATCATATGATAGTTGTCTTTCTCCGATTGACTTATTTCACTAAGCATGATACGCTCTAGTTCCATCCACGTCGTCGCAAATGGCAAGATTTCATTTCTTTTGACGGCTGCATAGTATTCCATTGTGTATATATACCACATCTTCTTGATCCATTCATCTGTTGATGGACATCTAGGTTCTTTCCATAGTCTGGCTATTGTAGACATTGCTGCTATAAACATTTGGGTACACGTGCCCCTTCGGATCACTATGTTTGTATCTTTAGGGTAAATACCCAGTAGTGCAATTGTTGGGTCATAGGGTAGTTCTATTTTCAACATTTTGAGGAACCTCCATGCTGTTTTCCAGAGTGGTTGGACCAGCTTGCATTCCCACCAACAGTGGAGGAGGGTTCGAGGGGGGTGTATTTTTAAACATAAAGTATACTTAAGTAACTTAAGGATAAAGTATTTATGATGTCAGAACCTGGGTAGGATAAGTAGAATTCAGTGACATGATAAGGGGATAAGATAAGGGCCTGAGAGGAAGTCGGGGAGAGATATATGTTAAACATAAAGGATACTTAAGTAACTTAAGGATAAAGTATTTATGATGTCAGAAATTGGGTAGGATAAACAGAGTTCAGTGACTTTGATTAGTCCTAGAAAGAAAACAGCTATAGTGAGCAGAAAAGAAGGATGGATAAAGAAAGATGAGTCCAAAAAAATGGGATTCTTGGAAGAACTACATAAAATAAGTGGGAGTGGGGACACTGGTGACTTACTCATTCACTTTCAAGTGGCCAGGATGTTGCAGTGTTAGATTACCCGGGTCTTTTGCTTTTCAAGACTGTTTCTTCACTTTCTTACCCCCACATATTCAGGGGGTATAGGTGTTCATGTTCGTGTCCCTCTAGTTTCTGCTATAAAGTTGTTGAAAGCCAGAATGAGGACTCCATCGTATTCTAAGTGAAAAACTCCTCAGATACCTAGCCTCTGTAGCAACTTAAACATTTCAGAAGAGATTTTAACTGTTACAATCAAAACAACTTCTCCTTCAGAAGCAAATGACCAATTTGACCATTGCTTTATATGATCTTCTAATAAGACTGTTATGGGAATAGTGTTTTGTCATTGACTCATTCCTTGATTGATGCTACCATGCTGCTATACCTCACCTTATGAGTTCTTAACTAGTGACTTTTTTTTAAAGTAGGCTCCACATTGAGTATGGAGTCCAATATGGGGCCCAAAGTCACAACCCTAAGATCAAAACCCAAGCTGAGATCAAGAGGCAGATGCTTGACTTACTGAGCCACCCAAGTGCAACTACTTAGTGGTTTTTTGACATAACATATCTGGGGAAATTATACTACTTTTCAAACAATGACCTTTTCTCCCCAGAATAGCACAATTTTCACCATGAAGCACACTGGATAATCATGCTCTTAAGAAATGGTATTTTGGGGCACCTGGGTGGCTCAGTGGGTAAAGCCTCTGCCTTCGGCTCAGGTCACAATCCCAGAGTCCTGGGATTGAGCCCCGCATTGGATTCTTTGCTGGATGGGGAGCCTGCTTTCCCCTCTCTCTCTGCCTGCCTCTCTGCCTACTTGTGATCTCTGTCTGTCAAATAAATAAAATCTTTAAAAAAAGTGGTATTTTAACATTATGATTTCAGACAAAGACATGCTTATCAATTCATTCAAAACAAGTTTTTAGACAGAGTACAACATGTGGAACAAATTTAAATTGCATACTGTGAAGGATGCACCCAAAATATTTTCCTCTGTGTATGCAGGACAAGCGAAAGAGATGAGAACACAGCATCTTCAGCTAGTTATTCACATGGGTTATTTTGAAGTGTTCTGAAGTATTCTCATGGTTATTTAGTCTTTATTTCACCCTAAAAATATATTTCTGGGCTATAACTTTGAGTGTAGATTTGTGTACTAGACAATGATGTACCTAAGAATGGTTGAAAAATTGTCAAAGAGAAAGATGGAGAACAAACCCTCCAAAGAATATATTTCCTACACCCCTCCTCTAAAACCCACCATCCACTATAGTCTTTTATTACATTTTAAGTATAAACTATATTTACTTTAAACTAGTTATTAATTACAAGAAATTATTTTCTTACAATTCAATTCATGTATTTTTCTAAGAAGATTATTTGGGTATCTTTCCTTTGGTATTGATATAAAACATCATAAATTTCCTTGTTAAATTTAATAGATTTTTAATTGAATTGTCAAGTTGCTTCACTTCTCTGAGACTTCCTTTCTTCATCAAAAAGAGGGTTAATAAAACTGGTGCTGAAAGTGCTGTGGGGTTTTTAAATAATTAATTAATTAATTAAAAAAATAAATGTCATGAGTAAATAGTTTCAAGCACTTTCACAGCATTTATTTATTTACTGATAAATGTTTTGTTACTAATGAATCGCTCCTGGGCATCTGGGTGGCTCAGTCAGTTAAGCATCTGACTCTTGGTTTCAGCTCAGGTCATGATCTCATGGGTCATGATCTCACGGGTCATGGGATCAAGCCCCACATGGGGCTCTGTGACCAGTGGGGAGTCTGCTTGAGGATACTCTCCCTCTTCCCCTCCCCCCTAAAATAAATACATAAATCTTAAGTAACAGTAATAATAAAATCACACTTATGAGATATTCAAACTGCATTCTTTGAAAATTAAAAAAGATAAATTTAATGGTTTTCTTTTTCCTTTAATGACTCTTCACATGGTGGCAGAATTTCACAAATGAAGTAAAATCAGTAAGCAAAGGAAGACATTGATGGAATAAAAGAGCTGAGTAAGTTATAGCCTCAGCCTTGAAGGAAATTGTACATAAGAATGTGCAGAATGTAAAAGTTTATGTACATTATAAAGAAATAGGACCACACTTTAAAAAACAAATAAGCATATCTGAGTTTATACACCAAAACTACAGTTATCTCCTTTAAAAATTTCCCCTGGAAAGTATACACTGTCATGCCTCAAAAACTTATTTGATTGAAAGATAAGTTATGATGATAAAGTAATGGGAATGGTATCACAGAGAAGCACTAGGATATAAAATGCCCAGAACATAGATAAGCGATTTTTCTAAAGGGGTGACTATTCTTAAGGATCTTTCCATGATCTATTCTCCTTTCAACATTTTCTTTATCTATCTATCATCTATCTATCATCTATCTATCTATCTATCTATCTATCTATCATCTCTATACATATATATATATATATATATATATATATATATATATATATTCTTACTTTTAATTCTAAGTAGACTCCATGCCCAACATGGGGCTTGAACTCATGACCCTGAGATCAAGAGTCACATGCTCTGCAGACTAAGCCAGCCAGGTGCCCCTCAACATTTTCTACATAAGACTATAACAAGGTTCAGAAATGCTGATCCAAAGGAGCATTCAATTGTTAAAGTCCCATTCAGGAAAGTAGGTCAAGCTTGGATCCAACAGTGTGGACATTTTTGCAATGGGAAACAACCAACCACAAAAAGAACTGACTTTGAATACCAAGTGAATAGACTCATTCTAGAAGATACTCTTTTTCTTGCTTAAAACTGTTGTCAGGAGGCAATGGTGGGAGTAAGGCGTAGTCTCATACCTTCCTATACAGCAGAAACAAGAATTTTCAGAGGATATTCGTGGACATACAAGAATATTCAAAAGGAGTTTATATGGCAAGAGAAATAAGGCTAGGGGGATGTGGCAGGCTCAGTCAGTTAAGTCGCTGTCTTAGCTCAGATCATGATCTCAGGGTCCTGAGATCAAGCCCTACGTCAGGCTCCCTCCTCAGTGGGAAGTCTGCTTCTCTCTCTCCCTCTGCTGCTCCCCCTGCTTATGTTCTCTCACTCTCATGCTCTCTCTCTCTCAAATAAATAAATAAAATCTTAAGGAAAAAAAAGAAGTAAGGTTAATGAACTTTGTGTGTCTGGAGGGGTCTACAATCAACCATAAGCATGGTACATGTAAATGGTCACCATATGAAACAGGTCAAGATCCTAATTCAGTGAGAGCAAGAATAACAGTGAATCAGGACACAAAGGAGTTCCTGAAAGTCATTCTAAAAGCTTCTGACCAGGTTCTTCAGTGTGCCCTATGATAATGTTTTGGTAATAGCGTCATTGCCATCAAACCCACTCATATATGACTTGGTATGTTTATTCCATAATGTGGGTTCATTTGTGTTCAACCAATTCTTTTTTGTCCCAAGTTAAAAAAAAAAAAACCCAAAAGGTTTTATTAAGGGGGATTCTGAAACTGAAAGGACATTGTGTTTCTGATCCAAATGGACACTGTATACTCTTAACACCCTGATTTGTTCACAGGTAGATAGAGTATCAGTCCCATTATAGAGTAAGCAGGGCCATTTGGTAAACATCCTTACATTAACCAAGGATTGTACGTGGTTAGTGCTTAAATTTGATTCCTTCAAAATAGACATACAGAGGTTTCTTTAGTACTATACTGACATATACCTCTATGTCAACATTATCATCATTCCTAAATGGGTCACAGTGGGGGAACTCAGACTTTTTAAGGTCCCCACTGAGGCTGGTTATTCTGTGTGTGGGCCTCTTGTGACATAGTTTTTGCTCTTCCCCATCCTGCTTCATGCCCCAAGAAGCAAACCTGGAAGTCTGCGTTATCCAAATTCGTCTGCCCTCTGTCATTTGGTTGGGTTTGACAAATGCAATGCAAGAGATTAGAGAGTGAGAGGAGGAAGAGGTCAGGGATTTATTCTTGCTGCTCTCTGCCTGGTTCAGGAGCACCCATGTTCCTTTACAGATGGCCTCAGCACTTGGTCAGGTGGCTTCTCTCCAAGGGATACAGCCCTTACCATGCTCCAGTAGAGCTCTCCTTTGGGACTTCCTGCTGTCTCCTCAACATCCTCTGTTGGTTCCTTATCCTTGACAATCAGTCCCTACATCAAATCCTCTTTGATTTCCCCATTGGAATGGCTTCCTGCCTGAAACATATATCTTCCATGTATTATTTTCTTATATATTATTTTTTTCTCATTAACACAAATATTTATTAACACTATTTATACACCAAAATAAGTTGAGTGTGAAGTTTGGATAACTTGAAGTCACCATTTGCTTCTGCACAAAGGGATTTTCTTATTTATTAATGAACATTTTTCTTTGTCATCCTTTAGTTTTTGTCCAGATATTGGCCACTGTCAAATATTTAAAATTTAGCTTAGTTTCTATTAAACAAAACTAAAAGTGATTCTGTGACAGTGACTGTATGGTAACCAAATACATCTGATGTCAAATGTCATTTAGAATGTTTCTTGGGACGCCTGGAGGGCTCAGTCTGTTAAGCATCTGCCTTTGGCTCAGGTCATGATCCCAGGGTCTTGGGATCCAGTCTTGCATCAGGCTCCCTGGAGCCTGCTTTTCCCTCTGCCTGCCACTCCCCCTGCTTGTGCTTTCTCTTTCTGAAAGATAAATAAATAAAATCTAAAAAACAAAAAACAAAACAAAGCAAAAAACCAACTTAAAAAAACCCCACCAAAATTTAGTAAACAAAAAACAAACAAACAAAAACCAAAAACACCCCTGATTCTTGATCATCTCTGTCAGTTTGTGCTACTTATGACAGAGAGGGCTGGGATTTTATAAATTCCAAGCCTTATCTGAACAGTGTGCATATAAAAGTGGTCTTTTAGTTTATTAAAGGGGTATCCATGAAGCTGTGGACCTCTGCATTCTTGTCTCTACTCATCAATAACAGCCATCCTTCCAACTATCCTCTTTCAGGCAACCACAGGTTTTAGGAGCTGGAAAGGATCCACAAATAGGTTGTGCAAGTTTACTGTGAGGCACTGGTATACCCCCAGAAGAAGGGGAAGTGGGTCTCAGCAAGCCACTTCTCACAGTGGTTGTTCCTGCAGATCTGGTCGAAGGAGGGCTGTTGATATTGTTGGGAAGATTTGCTGGGACTGTGTACTCTGAGCCATGGGAGGGCCTGGCTGGGGAGGGGGTTGGTATGAGCTATTGTTTCTTTGGTACCTGGAGAACTAGAGCCATGGTTTCTTTTGGTTCCTGGAGAACTAGAGCCATGGTCACTAAATGCTTTTACTGGTTGCTGGCAAGCCAGAGGAGAAGATACTGTAGGGAAGCAGAATTTGCCTGGAGAGATATGGCTGAAGCCTGAGGTTGTGTATGAGGTATTTCTCCATTTGACACTTGAAAATTTAAGTCACTTCTGCTGCTTTTCACTGAGTCAACTTGCATATTCGATGTTTGGGACTCTCATTCATTATTTAATATAATTCCCACAATGCGCTTGTTAGAAGTATCACTCTAAAGATCACCAAAACAGAATCATACTTACCACAAAGTTGTAACTTAGAAATAAATCTATATTTGACCATCTCTGAGCCTTTCTCCCCCATTTCATAAAGTTTCCTTCTAGAAGGTTTGTTAATACTTACTTAGCAAATCATCCATAAATATGCTATTATTATTCCCATTTTGCAAATGGAAACTAAAAATCAAAACCATCTACTCACTCCACCTCACATACTTGACTATTCACATTATCGTGATTTTACTCTGCCACTGTCTTTATCACAATGTCTTAACTAATGCAGGAAATTTTTGTCCAGAGAGCTAAAAGTTAAAAATAACTTCAATGTTCCTTTCAGGAACTTCCTGAAAAAGTCCATTTTTAATGAACATAAGATTGTTTGGCTTTTCAATAGATAGCATCCAATAATTCTTTGCTTTCCGATTTTTCCATGCCTTTACCTCAAAGCCCTTATTTTTCTGTACCCACAAATCCTAAAGCATTCTGCTTTGATCTTTATCCCTTCCTAATTAAAAGTCACCCCTTGCCTTGAAAGACTTGCCTTAAACCAAATACCGAAACTTCATATCACAACTTTGCTCTCTTCCTTCCAAGATGCTACTAATTTCATGGTCAAAGCAGTGTTCTCCCTTACTGAGGTAAGCAATAAATTCAGATTTACCTTTTCAACAGGTTATTTTGGTGGAATTTTTGAGGATCCAGCACTTGCCAACACTAACACTTAGGGACTTAAATAATCACCCAAGTTTAGCTAGATAGGAAGACGTGGAGCTGAGATTCAAACTGAGGCCTTCTGACCCTGGAGCTCTCCCATAAAGAGCACACATTTTTGCCTCTAATAAGCTATACTATTAAAAGAAAATGTGACAAATCACGTAGCATAAATGTTACTAATTGGTCACTAGAGTGTTTAACACAGTCCCTGATGGCTTTGTATAACAGTACTATCTTTTCAGGTATTCAGAAAAAAATTATTAAAAATTAGTCTTTTTCTTTTATCATTCCCCAAAGCTTAAATTTTTAAGACTTGTGTTACTTAGACTCACAAATATATCAAGGTAATTAGCAAAAGTAATAGTATTTCTTTATATATCAACTTGTCATATGAAAATATTGAGCTGTGTTTTATCACTACATATAAGTAAAAATGGGTCTTGCCTTTACATGGCATTATGCATCAAAGTACTGATATCCAATTTGTCTTCACTGTGCAGCACTGATTATTTTATCATCTGAATGAAATAGAGCAGAATTTTACTTGTTCTAAAAAAGTAGTTGTCATAATAAAAGTGGGCATTTCAATAAAACAGCATATGATTTTCCTCTTGAGATACCAAAGGCAATAACTCAGAGAGACTTGAGTAAGAATTATCATTTTTAAATTACATATTTGAAGGCAATTATGAAAATAGGAACTGATGAATAAACCAAAGGAGTCAAGAAAGTTACTAGAAAATTCTGGAAATAGATTCTCTTCCTCTTGTTTATTTTATTTTTCATGGTGACCTTTGGAAACTCTCAAATAAATCGGATGCAAACGGATGTTAATGTTTAATGTCTTTTAAGCCTGATAATATGGGAAGCAACTCACTAAGGCTTCCACTGAGGGGACTCTCAGGATTAACAGACTCTCTACCCTCTCTCTGTGAATCATACTGGCTGATTCCCACAGCAAAATGACCCTCAGCACTGCCATACTAGCCCCATTCTATCCTTGTACCTGTGCTCCCATCAGCTGAGTTGTATGCTTCCCTAGACGCAATTGTGTTTGATTTGAAACCTTGTCATTGTAATACTATAACAACTACATGTTAATACAACTTGACAACTACATATTACCCAAGATGACAGGTTGTAAAAGAAAAATGTTGCTGCTGTGAAAACTAAATTAAATACTTCAGAAAGCAAACTGCTTTTTAAAATGAGATCAAATCAAATAATTATAAAGAATTAGGGGGAAAACCCCTTTTAAGGCCTAGAAAAATTTTGCTGTTAGCTTTAAGATTTTTTTATCACTTGAAACACACTAGGAAATGTAGATGAATTAAGAGTATAGTTTTGTGAAAAAGACTATCTGGAACTCCAGTCACCAGATTCTTATTAAAAAAAAAAAAAAAAAAAAAAAGCTTTGGGTCTACTACAAAAGGAAGGTAAGCAAATATGTATTTATATGTTTGATGTAAAATTCAAAGTTCCAATTTAATATGTATCTCTTTTATGACTGTCTAATATGACTGATATTTCTTGATTAACCACTTGTGATGGTTAATTTTTTTAAATTTATTTATTTTCAGCATAACAGTACTCATTGTTTTTGCACCACACCCAGTGCTCCATGCAATATGTGCCCTCTCTATTACCTTCCACCTAGTTCCCCAACCTCCCATTCCCCGCCCCTTCAAAACTTTCAGGTTGTATTGCAGAGTCCATAGTCTCTCATGGTTCATCTCCCCTTCCAATTTCCGTCAACTCCCTTCCCCTCTCCATCTCCCCATGTCCTCCATGTTCTTTGTTATGCTCCACAAATAAGTGAAACCATATGATACTTGACTCTCTGTGCTTGACTTATTTTGCTCAGCATAATCTCTTCCAGTCCCATCCATGTTGCTACAAAAGTTGGTATTCATCCTTTCTGATGGAGGCATAATACTCCATCGTGTTATATGTACCACATCTTCCTTATCCATTCGTCCATTGAAGGGCATCTTGGTTCTTTCCATAGTTTGGCGACTGTGGTAATTGCTGCTATTAACATTGGGGTATAGATGACTCTTCTTTTCACTACATCTGTATCTTTGGGGTAAATACCCAGCAGTGCAATTGCAGGGTCATAGGGAAGCTCTATTTTTAATTTCTTGTGGAATCTCCACACTGTTCTCCAGAGTGGCTGCACCAACTTGCATTCCCACCAACAGTGTAAGAGGGTTCCCCTTTCTCCACAACCTCTCCAACACACGTTGTTTCCTGTCTTGCTAATTTGGGCCATTCTAACTGGGATAAGGTGATATCTCAATGTGGTTTTCATTTGAATCTCCCTGATGGCTAGTGATGATGGGCATTTTTTCATGTGTCTGATAGCCATTTGTATGTCTTCATCGGAGAAGTGTCTGTTCATATCTTCTGCCCATTTTTTGATATGATTATCTGTTTTGTGTGTGTTGAGTTTTATAGATCCTGGATATCAACCTTTTGTCTGTACTGTCATTTGCAAATATCTTCTCCCATTCCGTGGGTTGCCTTTCTGTTTTGTTGACTGTTTCCTTTGCTGTGCAGAAGCTTTTGATCTTGATGAAGTCCCAAAAGTTCATTTTCGCTTTTGTTTCCTTGCCCTTTGGAGACATATCTTGAAAGAAGTTGCCGTGGCTGATATCGAAGGGATTACTGCCTATGTTCTCCTCTAGGATTCTGATGGATTCCTGTCTCACGTTTTTTTTTTTTTAAGATTTTTATTTATTTATTTGACAGAGAGAGATCACAAGTAGGCAGAGAGGTAGGCAGAGAGAGAGAGAGGGAAGCAGGCTCCCTGCTGAGCAGAGAGCCCTATGTGGGGCTCAATCCCAGGACCCTGAGATCATGACCTGAGCCAAAAGCAGTGGCTTAACTCACTGAGCCACCCAGGCACCCCGCACGTTGAGGTTTTTTATCCATTTCGAGTTTATCTTTGTGTATGGTGTAAGAGAATGGTCGAGTTCCTTTCCTCTACATATAGCTGTCCAGTTTTCCCACCACCATTTATTGAAGAGACTGTCTTTTTTTCCATTGTATATTTTTTCCTGTTTTGTGGAAGATTATTTGACCATAGAGTTGAGGGTCCATATCTGGGCTCTCCACTCTGTTCCACTGGTCAATGTGTCTGTTTTTATGCCAGTACCACACTGTCTTGGTGATCACAGCTTTGTAGTAAAGCTTGAATGTGATGGTTAATTTTATATGTCAATCTGACTAGGCATTGACATGCTCAGATATCTGGTCAAACACTATTCTGACTTTGTGAGGGTGTTTTTGGATGAGATTAACATCTGATTAGGTAGAATGAGTAAAGAGACTGCCCTTCTTAATATGGGTGGACCTTATCAAATTAGTTGAAGGCCTAAACAGAACAAAAAGGCTGACTCTCCCATGAGTAAGAGGAAATTCCCCCTGCCTACTTGAGCTGGAATATCAGTCTTTTCCAACCTTCGCACTCAAACTAAACCAACAAACTTCATTTTGTCTCAGGACTATCACATTTCAGACTAGAAGTTACACCATCAGCTCTTCTGGACTCACACTGGAACTGTACCATAGATTCTTCTGGGTCTCCATCTTGTTGACTACTGATCTGGTGACTTGTACTTGAACATTTAAAGGTGATGGCAAAAAGAGGAAGAGCAAACAAGAAAGACTGAGGACCAGATGATGAAGTAAAAGAAAACCAGGAGAATGTGGGATCATTCAACCCCTAAAAGGAGAATTTCAATTAGCAACCAGTTGTATTAAATGCCAAAATATCAAGGAATATGAGGTCAAGGCAATCCCCAATGTATATAGCAATATAGTATAGTTTGTTGTGACCTTTATGGAAGTAATTTCACTGAAATGATAAGAATGAAGTCAGATTATAAGAACTGAAGAGAAAATTATATCTCTAGTTAATGAGGTCTATCAGACACAAGTGGTTACTTCTGTCCATTTTATAACACCATTGAAAAGATGGCAAAAGAAGTTTTTTCTAAAAAGTGATAAACCCAGAAAAATAATGATGAAATTCTAACAAGCTTTTGAAAGATGAGAAATGAATGAACTGTGGTTGTTGACTTAGCAATCTAGAAAAGGCAAACTGAAAGTGTGAGGGGCAAGCAGACAAAGAACAAGATGATTCATGTCTCAGAACCCTGGAAGAACTTGGTAACTTTAAGTCTTAGGGATCTCTGAAAAATCAGTTGGCAATTCGTTTATGAAACAGCTTTTCACATCTTCTCCAGTCTTAGGTAATCGGTACCCTGTCCTAATACTACAGAAGACTGGAAATTCCCTATCTAGGAATGTTGAAATCTTTCACCAAACAATATGAAAATTCTCCCAACTTCACATGTACATAATCAGGTGGGAGAATAGAGAATCACTGTCAGGGAAAAATCTGCCAGTGGTGAAAAAAAAAACTGGAGAAATACTGATATTTGTGTGCCCTTCAATGAAAAAGCCAGCTTATTGTTAAGTGATGTCCACCAGAGACTTATTCTGCTCATGCAAATTGAACTCTGAACACGAAATACAACAAGAAAATTTTTTAAAAAAAGCAAACAAACTATTTAAAAAAACAACAACAGAAAATGTAGGGGTACATGGGTGGCTCAGTTGATTCTCTCTTTGGCTCAGGTCATGATCCCAGGGTCCTGTGATCAAGAGCCCTCTGCTTCTTCCCATGCTTGTGCTCTCTCTCTGTCAAATAAATAAATAAAATCTTTAAAATAAAATAGAAAATTCCAGGAGGATCAAGAAACTTCAAAAGATATTTTAATAGGATCTTCACAGAGGTGCAAGATGATATTGCATCCACAAAACAAAAATGGAATGTTATTTAAAAAATTACCAAGCCTAAGAATGGGCTTTTGGACACCAAAAATACATGAGAAGTAGGAGGCGTGAAAGGTTAAGTCAGGAAAATCTTTCTGAAAATGGATAAAAAGGAAATGGACAATAGATGAAATTTAAATGGACAATAAATGAAAATTAAAACAAATTTAAAGATCTGTGTAGGAGGTCCAATATTTGAATGCTATGAGTTCCAGAAAGAAATACAGAGGAAAGTATGAAAATGCCTTAAAACAAAAAAATTCCTAGAACTGAGGAACACAGGTTTCCAGATTAAAATGACTCACTGGGGGTGCCTAGGTGACTCAGTCAGTTACACACCTGACTCCTGATTTCAGCACAAGTCATGATCTCAGGGTTGTGAGATTGAGCCCACATCAGGCTCTGCGCTGGCCATCGAGTTTGCTTGAGATTCTCTCTCTTCCTGTCCCTCTGGCCCTCCCTTTCTCTCCCCCCCCAAAAAAAAGAAGAGGAAAGGGAAAAAAAAAGACCCATTGAATGTGCAGCCATACGAATAAAGAAAGGCAAATAAGGACAAAAAAATCTTAAAAATTTGAGAAAGAAAAAAAAAATCAGGTACTATACAAAAGATAGATTCCACATGTCATTCATAGGAATTCTGAGCAGCACTGAGAAGCCCTGTGATTTAAGGAAGAGCACATCCAATATAGAATTTCTAGATGACAGGGAAATCCCTTCATGGAGGCCATATAGTAAGGAAAGAAAGGACGTGAAATGTGTCAGGAGTCTTGATTGCTGTGATACCTGAGGTAAGCAGTATTAAAAGGCATGATGAACTCATGACTGGCAATAGAATGGGCAATCAGCCTGGTCCTGATATAGCCCTTTGTATGCGGGGCCTTGGCCAGCTGTTGTTTGTTCCTGTATCTCTGCTGAGGCAGACAAAGGTGGATTCTGTGCTAATGAAACTAAGCTCCAGCTATCCAGTGGAAATTACCCCCACTGGGATATAGTCCTCTCAAGTCTTATTTTTGACAGCTTTCTAATATGTGATCGCCAATGCCACCAAGAATTTCCTAAGGTGGAAACATTCCCTCATAGGAACTACCTATTCCACAACTGCCTTTAGTCTCCATAATTACAGGTTACATGGAATATTATACCTTATATGACATGGGATTTTCAAGCAATTGGTTGTTTTCCTTTGTGACAAAGGCACACATTCAAAGTCCTAATGGAATTTATGTATTGGGCTTATTTTCTTAACAACCGGCACCAGAGAGAGGAGTCAAGATGGTAGAGAAGTAGCAGACTGAGACTACATCAGGTAGCAGGAGATCAGCTCGATAACTTATCTAAACATTGCAAACACCTACAAATCCAACGGGAGATCGAAGAGAAGAAGAACAGCAATTCTAGAAACAGAAAATCAACCACTTTCTGAAAGGTAGGACTGGCGGAGAAGTGAATCCAAAACAACGGGAAGATAGACTGCGGGGGGAGAGGCCGGCTCCCGACAAGCGGTGGAGCAAGGGAGCACAAAATCAGGACTTTTAAAAGTCTGTTCCATGGAGGGACATTGCTCCAGAGGCTAAACCGGGGTGAAGCCTGCGCAGGGTCAGCATAGCCCCAGGTCCCGCAGGGTCACAGAAGGATCGGGGGTGTTGGAGTGTCGCAGAGCTTGCAGGCATTACAACAGGGAAGCCAGCTACAGAGACAGAGCTGAGGAGTGAGCTCTCAGTTCGGGGTTACCTTGAACAGGTCGCAGGCTGGGTGAGCTCAGAGCATGGCTGGAGGCCGGGGATATGGGAGTGATTGGGCGCTGTTCTCTGGGGGCGCACTCAGGAGTGGGGGCCTGGCTCTCGGCTCCTCCGGGCCAGAGACTGGGAGACCACCATTTTCATTCCTGTCCTCCAGAACTCTACAGAAAGTGTTCAGGGAACAAAAGTTCCCGAAAGCAAAGCCAAGTGGATTACTCAGCCGGCGCCTGGTGAGGGCGGTGCAATTCCGCCTCGGGCAAAGACACTTGAGAATCACTACAACAGGCCCCTCCCCCAGAAGATCAAGAGGAAATCCAGCCAGGACCAAGTTCACCTACCAAGGAGAGCAGGTTCAATACCAAGGACAGCAGCGGAATTCCAGAGGAAGAAAAAGCAAAGTACGGAGCTCATGGCTTTCTCCCCATGATTCTTTAGTCTTGCAGTTAATTTAAATTTTTTTTTCAATTTTTTTCTTCTTCTGCTAAATTTTTTTTAACTTTTACCCTTTTCTTTTTTAAAGTTTTTAACTAATTTTCTAATATATATATATATATATATATATATTCTTTTTTATATTTTTTCTTTTTTAAATTTTTCTTTTTTTTTATGAACCTCTTTTTATCCCCTTTCTCCCCCGCAGGATTTGGGGTCTCTTCTTATTTGGTTAAAGCGCATTTTTCTGGGGTCTTTGCCACCCTTTTAGTATTTTACTTGCTCCTTCATATACTCTTATCTGGACAAAATGACAAGGCGGAAAATTCACCACAAAAAAAAAAAAAAAAAAAGAATCAATGCACAGAAATCAGTTGCATTTCTCTACACCAACAACAAGACAGAAGAAAGATAAAATAAGGAGTCAATCCCATTTACAATTGCACACAAAACTATAAGATACCTCGGAATAAACCTAACCAAGGAGGCTAAAAATCTATATGCAGAAAAATATAAAGTACTCATGAAAGAAATTGAGGAAGACACAAAGAAATGGAAAAATGTTCCATGCTTCTGGATTGGAAGAATAAATATTGTGAAAACGTCTATGCTACCTAAAGCAATCTACACATTTAATGCAATCCCTATCAAAATCCCATCCGTTTTTTTCAAAGAAATGGAACAAATAATCCTGAAATTTATATGGAACCAGAAAAGACCTCGAATAACCAAAGGAATATAGAAAAAGAAAGCCAAAGTTGGTGGCATCACAATTCCGGACTTCAAGCTCTACATCAAGACAGCATGGTACTGGCACAAAAACAGACACATAGATCAATGGAACAGAATAGAGAGCCCAGAAATAGACCCTCAACTCTATGGTCAACTGATCTTTGACAGAGCAGGAAAGAATGTCCAGTGGAAAAAAGGTATCCTCTTCAATAAATGGTGCTGGGAAAATTGGACAGCCACATGCAGAAAAATGAAATTGGACCACTTCCTTATGCCACACATGAAAATAGACTCAAAGTGGATGAAGGACCTCAATGTGAGAAAGGAATCCATCAAAATCCTTGAGGAGAACACAGGCAGCAACCTCTTCGACCTCAGCTGCAGCAACATCTTCCTAGGAACAATGGCAAAGGCAAGGGAAGCAAGGGCAAAAATGAACTATTGCGATTTCATCAAGATCAAAAGCTTTTGCACAGCAAAGGAAACAGTTAACAAAACCAAAAGACAACTGACAGAATGGGAGAAGATATTTGCAAACGACATATCAGATAAAGGGTTAGTGTCCAAAATCTATAAGGAACTTAGCAAACTCAACACCCAAAGAACAAACAATCCAATCAAGAAATGGGTAGAGGACATGAACAGACATTTCTGCAAAGAAGACATCCAGATGGCCAACAGACACATGAAAAAGTGTTCCACATCACTCGGCATCAGGGAAATACAAATCAAAACCACAATGAGATATCACCTCACACCAGTCAGAATGGCTAAAATTAACAAGTCAGGAAATGACAGATGCTGGCGAGGATGCAGAGAAAGGGGAACCCTCCTCCACTGTTGGTGGGAATGCAAGCTGGTGCAGCCACTCTGGAAAACAGCAAGGAGGTTCCTCAAAATGTTGAAAATAGAACTACCCTATGACCCAACAATTGCACTACTGGGTATTTACCCTAAGATACAAACATAGTGATCCGAAGGGGCACGTGCACATGAATGTTTATAGCAGCAATGTCTACAATAGCCAAATTATGGAAAGAACCTAGATGTCCATCAACAGATGAATGGATAAAGAAGGTGTGGTATATATACACAATGGAATACTATGCAGCCATCAAAAGAAATGAAATCTTGCCATTTGCGATGACATGGATGGAACTAGAGGGTATCATGCTTAGTGAAATAAGTCAATCGGAGAAAGACAACTGTCATATGATCTCCCTGATATGAGGACATGGAGATGCAACATGGGTTGTTAGGGGATAGGAGAAGAATAAGTGAATCGAGATGGGATTGGGAGGGAGACAAACCATAAGTGACTCTTAATCTCACAAAACAGAGGGTTGCTGGGGGGAGGAGGGGTTGGGAGAGGGGGAGGGGGGTTATGTACATTGGGGAGGGTATGTGCTATGGTGAGTGCTGTGAAGTGTGTAAACCTGGTGATTCACAGACCTGTACCCCTGGGGATAAAAATCCATTATATGTTTATTAAAAAATAAGAAATAAATAAAAAATTTAATAAAAAAATTTCTCATAATCGAATATAAATAGATGTTGCAAGTTAGGTTAATCACTACTATTTAAATAGGGACTACTATTGGATGGGTTATCTTACAACTGCCTTCCAGCTCACATGTTTAATCCAGATAATTTCAATGTTATTAAATTATTCCAGATCACAGATTTTTTTAGATGATTTCTCATTTATGGTAAGAGTTCAGGTTAACTTTAATAATAAAATTTGTTAAGGAGAGCACAAAAAAGGAAAACTAGGGATCCAATGCTTTTATGAATATGGATGCACACTCAAATAGAAAATATAATCAAGTAGAACCCACTAATTTGGTACCACATTTTAAAAAATAAAATATGACAGAAATGCATACAAATGTGAGAGAACAGAATGTAAGAGCTGAGAGAATTCTGCCTGGGATATGCATATCCCCTTCCAGCTTTTTCTTTTTCACTCTCCCCACATCCCACAGACTACACATGTCAACCTGACCTGGGGTGCAACTGTAGAGCACTTTCAAAGCAGCAGCCAAACATAAGAAGTGGAAATACACAGAACCTCCTAGGGCTTCACAGTTGTTAAAGTGAGAAAATCCTCTCTGGCAGCTACTTAGGGAATGTATGAATGAGATCCTGGAGGCAATGGGACACTCTTCAGGGATCCAGATGTTTGACTTCCAAGGCAGGCCCACAGATCATTCTGGGTGGCAGGTATGGCGAGTGTCAGAACTCAGAGTACTTCCTAAAATTCTGGCTCCTCCACTGGACATTGACTTTTCTCTCTTTTATAGATGATTTTGCAGTCAGAGCTGTTCTTGTCACCCCCAAAACTACTGTGCTTCTAATGGCAGGGACACACAGTCTTTTCCAGATCACCTGTGAATTCTGTGCCTTTGCCACCAAGGTGGGGCCACATACTCTCCTCTTCTTCCCCGTTTGTCCTTTATTTCTGCCTCATGTCTTCTGTCTTTCCAACTTTACCTTTCGGTTAGACCTTCCCTATACCCTGTTCTCAGTTCAGTTTAGGTTGGAACGCAGTCCAGCACTTTGGCAGTAGCTGCAGCTCACGCTGAAAGTCATGATTACTGAAGCTATGGAGTAGTTTCATAATGTTGGCAGCAATGGCTTGAAGTAATGGCAGCAGCGATTAGGTAGACTCAAAGGTGACAATTCTAATAGTTGCAAGTTGGGCAAAGGTGCCAGCATTTCCATAGTGATAATGTTGGGTTCAAGAGAAGCAACAATGGATAATGGTCATGAACAGAAACTTTTCCAAGGTGAGTTACTAGCCTCCTCCCTCCTGTCCTAGACATTGTAATTGCCTCTGTAGCATCCCCTTTACTCCTACTCCACTGGTTTCCATGAGATTGAACCCACCCTCAGTGCTAGGGATGACCTGGTTTGACCTAAGCCACTCATGACAACTTCTTGCTACACTAACTAGTTCAAGGAAAAGCAAAAATTCAGCCCTAAGCCAATCAGCATACATAATTCCTTCAGTCACATTGATTGCTGAAGGAATGAATCTGTACCATTAAAATGGTCCAATAAGAGGGTCACCTTGGTAGCTCAGTTGGTGAAGCATTGAACTCTTGATTTTGGCTCACGTCATTTTCTCAGGGTTGTAAAACAGAGCCCCATGTCATGCTGGGCGTGAGCCTGCTTAAGATTCTTTCTCTCCCTTTCCCTCTGCCCCTCCCCCACCTCTAAAATATGTTCAATTAGACACAAAGTTCAGAACTTCTCTTAGAGGTTGCTTTTAAAAATCCATTGCTCAGGGCGTGTGGGTGGCTCAGTGGGTTAAAGCCCTTGCCTTTGGCTCAGGTCATGATCTCAGGGTTGTGGGATCAAGTCCCACATTGGGCTCTCTGCTCAGTGGGGAGCCTGCTTCCTCCTCCCTCTCTGCCTGCTTCTCTGCCTACTTGTGATCTCTGTCTGTCAAATAAATAAATACAATCTTTAAAAAAAAAATCCATTGCTCAAGAAAAAAAAATACATTCCAAAACTTAGTGACTTAAAACATCAAAATTTATTATTTTCTTAATTTTGTGAGTAGACCACGTGAGTGTTTCTTCTTCTTGTCTTGCCTGAGCTCTTTCATATGGTTGCAGTCATGTGACAGCTCACTTGGAACTAGAGTCCCAGATGTTATCACTCTCATGTCTGACAACTGATGATGACTGTTGGTTAAGGTACTTTGACTCTTCTCCACGTGGCTTCCAATCCTACAGTAGGTTACTCTGGGCTTTTGTCTAGATGATGATCTCAGGTTTTCAAGAGGGCAAAAATGGAAGTTATTCTTTCTAAGGGCTTAATCTCTGGAACTTATAGATCATCACTTCTATCACACTCTTTTGGAAAAGGCAATTCACAAGGTCAGTTAAGACTTAAGTAAGTGGGGAAAAAAGACTCTATGCCTTAGTGGGAGCAACCAAATTGTGAAATTATTAAATGGTGTGGATATAGGGAATTCATCAAGGGGCATTAGCTACCTACAATCGTTGAATGAGATCAGTTATGCTGTAAAATACCACATGTTGTGTAACCCACTATCTAGTATTATCTTTAAAAACTTATGTAGGGGCGCCTGGGTGTCTCAGTGAGTTAATGCTGCTGCCCTTGGCTCAGGTCATGATCTTAGGGTCCTAGGATTGAGCCCTACATCGGGCTTTCTGCTCAGCAGGGAGCCTGTTTCCCCCTTTCTCTCTGCCTGCCTCTCTGCCTACTTGTGATGTCTCTCTCTGTCAAACAAATAAACAAAATCTTTAAAAAAAAGAGCCATTTACTATTTTTTAAAAATTATGTAAACTCTTCCATCTAGTGTATTTCAGTTCCATAACTTTCCTCTTAGAACTGGCTATTTGTTCTACCACATCTTGTGTGTATACACTTATTTAAGTGTATGTATACATGTCGTTAATCAAGATATGAAGTCACCACTAGTTTTCTCTTTTTGGTAATACAGACTTTTTTTATTTAAATGTTCCACTGGCATCAGTGTTACATTGAATTTGAAATTTGTATTTATAGATGGTACAAGATAACGGGCAGAGGGTATGTGTTTTTCCTTAATCCCTTCAAACCCCCTGCCAACGTTAGGTAAGAGTAAAAGAAAACACCCATTTCTGCAAAGGGAATGAAATAGAAACATGAGCAGGGGAGAGATTTCCACACATTTATGAAAGATAAAAAGAGGATGGAAGATTTTCAACAAGGAAAAGAGAGTGAGGCAGGTGTAGAGCAGAAAACGGGAGAAGGTCAACCTAGAGGAAAGTTGAAAGGTGTAAAGCCAACAAGAGTGAGAAGAGTGGCATATCTGAGAAGGCTATTTGCACAGCAGCCTAATGTTTTCCTCCTGACATGCTCATTTCTTTGCTTCCCTTCTCTGTGTTTTCTGATGCTTAGTGTAAAAATCAACCATCAGTCTCAGACTAAAAACACCTAAGGATTCTTCTCTAATAAGATGGAAGCATCGATATAGGCAGAATTGGAACTTTTGGTGCCAGAACCCCAGAGTAAAGTTCTCCCATTTTGGCAGTTGGAACCTCCACAGCTAAAGACCTGTTACCTGCCTGTACCCATTAAATAATTCATTTCATTTAGACAAGTCCTAGACACCTACATAAAAGTCTCAGTAAATGTCTATTAATGAGAGAAACCAAGTAGAAAAACAAACCCACATAAATAGAGGAAACACATCCCTGCTACAGAGAGAAACAATCCCATTCCCTTTTCTTAATTGGAATGAATATACTGTCAACATCACAAAAGGACTGGATAAAAGAAAGACAAGACAAAAGAAAAAAAAAGAAGAAAAAGAAAAAACCCAAAAAACCAACAACAACAGAAAAATTGTTGCTAGAAGAAACAAAGAAATTTCAGAGAAAGATTTGAGAAGGTAGTACCCCCGAGTACAAGAGCAGAATGCTACAAGAAAGAACAGTCAAGGTACAAAGTGGAACATTTATTATATATTTAATTATATGCCAAATGAAATATTTAAAGAAGGGTTAGAATATAATGTGAGTAGTTCTCGTACAACATAAAGAAAAAAACAAAGAGATTGAATGAGACAGAGGCAACAACAACAAAACGAGGAGATTGAACACTTGAAATAGATAAGATATTCAGAGTATAATTCTAAGAGATCCAACTCAACTAACAGGATTTCCAGAAAAATGGGCATACATTAACAAAGGTAAAGAAATTTTAATAATTTTAATTAAAAAAATTTCTATGCCTAGCATGGAGTTCAATGGGCTTGAACTCACAACCCTGAGATCAAGATCTGAGTTGACATTAAGAGTCAGACATTTAACCAACTGAGCCACCCAGGTGCCCCACTAAGAGAAAGAAATTTTAAAGAAATACTACAAAAAAACTTTCGCAGAAGTCAGAAAACACTATTCTGTTTGAGTCTATCAAGTTCCTAGTAAATTAAGAGAAAATTCACATGTAAACATATGCCTGAAATCTTTCTGTCAGAACACAAAAGAAAGAGAATTCCAAAAAACTTTCACATCGATAAAACAGGTCATTTACAAAGGATAGAGAGTCAAAGTCGCACTGGACTTCTAATCGCCAACACAACTGGTAAGAGAAAAATGAGCAATGGTATTTCCAGTTCTAATGGATAATAATTCTGAAGCAAATGCATCATGGCAAAATAACTACATTTTAGAGATCCCAGGACTCGGAAAATTTATATCTCATGCACTCTTCTAAAGGAAGTCATTTGAGATATAATCCAGTAAAATAGGTGTAGATATCAAGTGTTGTCAGTTGAATTGTATGCCCCCAAAAGATTTTGTCATTCTAGTCCCCAGTACCTATGAATGTGGCCTTCTTTGGACCAAAGTTTTTCAGATCAATTTAAGATGAGGTCATTAGAAGAGACCATAATCCAATATGACTGTGTCCTTCTAAAAAGGGAACACAGACATGCAGAGAAGAAAAACAATGTGAAGACATGGGGAGAACACATCTACAAGCTAAGGAATATCTGAGGATATCCAGCAATAGGAGAGAGGGATGACCAGATTATCCCTCACCGACCTTAGAAGAAATCAACCTTTTTAACCTCTTGATCTTATACTTTCAGCTTCCAGTACTGTGAGATGTTAAAACTTAGTTATGGCAGCCCTAGAAAATGAGTATACCAAGGGAAAAGACTCTGAAAAGAGAGATGGTGGAATTCACCTGAAGGCTTTGGAAAAACAATCCCAGGATGACAGTTTTTGATCAGGTACTTAATCAATCAGTCCAGTGTGGGAATGCAATCAAGGGCTCCAAGAAGAATGAACAGAATAAAGACAAAACAGAGCAACAGATAGTACCTAAGGGGCTGGAGAATATTAGTGATTTTCCAAAGAAAGGATATAGTTCTTCTTTTCACAGAAAATTAGAATCTCTACCAAAAGTAGAAAATAAAACCAAAACCTAAGAGACTGTGTAATAAAGTCATGGTTCAGATATGAAAGAAACCCAATGTCATGCAGGTCTTTCAGCAATTGATGGTGTGTTATGAAACAGAACCCATTTAACCTAGAAGAGGTCCCTGAGTGTCCTGAGTGTTATGAATTTGGACCTAAGGAGAAGGAAGTACAATTTTATTGTATTACTTATTTATGCAATGAGCATTATTTAAGTAGTCATATCATAAATACACTGTTAATTGATTTTAAACTTTTAAAAAGAAACGTGGATGTCTTAAATGTAGTTACAGAATACAAGATAAATATTATCAATCCTGACAGTACAGAACTAAAGATACCAATTAAAAGGTAAAGGTGGAAGGTGGTGAGTCAGAGAAAGAAAGGCAGAATTGTTAATAGTCTCATGTAATAATACAGTAGGTAGTCAGGAGACATTGCATAACTTTTCTGTAACAGGAAGGAGTATTTTAAGTGTGCTGCTTATTTACAGATGTCGCCAATATAAGAATTAAAACAACTATCAAAAATGGGCATACCTGGGCGCCTGGGTGGCTCAGTTGGTAAAGCAACTGCCTTCGGCTCAGGTCATAGTCTCAGAGTCCTGGGATCAAGTCCCACATCGGGCTCCCAGCTCTATGAGGAGTCTGCTTCTCCCTCTGACCTCCCCTCTCATGCTCTCTCTCACTCTGTCTCTTTCTCTCTCTCAAAATAAATAAATAAAAATCTTTAAAAATAAAAAAAAGGGCATACCCTCTCTCAACTTGATAAAGAACATCCTTGAAAACCTACAGCTAATATCATACTTAATGGTAGCAACTAGATGCTTTCCCACTAAGATCAAGAATAAGGCAAAGATATGTGCTCTCACCACTTCTATTTTATATTGTATTAAATCCTAGCTAATGCAATAAAATAAGAAAAGGAAATAAAAAGTATACAGATAAGGAAGGAAGGAATAAAACTGTCCTTGCTGTAGGATGACATGATTGTCTATGTGGAAATCCAAAACAATAACAATAAAAACCTCCTGTTACTAGTAAGTGATTAAAACAAGCTAGAAGGATACGAGGCAAATATAAAAAGCCAATTGCTTTCTTCTATACTAGAGATGAATAATTAAAATTTGAAATAAAAAACACAAGACCATTTACTTGGTAAACCTCATGTCCACACAAAAACCTTCACACTAAAGTTTATAGCAGCTTCATTCTTATTTTTAGTACCAAAAAATTATACTTAGGTATATTGTTAACAATGTATATGTAATAGCTATATGAGAAATATAATGAAACTCTGATGAAAGAAATCAATGAAGATCCAAATAAATGAAGAGATATTCTATGTTCATGGATAGAAATATTTCATATTGTAAGTACGTCAGTTCTTTCTAACTTGATATATAGATTCAACATAATTCCAAACAAAATTTCAGCAAGCTAACTTGCGAATATTGAAAAAACTATTCTAAAGTTGATATGGAGAGGCAAAAGACCCAGAAAAGCCAATCCGATATGGCGAAGAATAAAGTCAGAGGAGTAACTTTAAGACATGGTATAAATCTAGAGTAATCAATACAGTGCGGTACTGGGGAAAGAATAGACAAATAGATCAAGGAAAGAGAATAAAGAGTTCAGAAAAAGACCCACACTAACATAATCAATTGATCTTTGAAAAAGGAGCAAAGGCAATTTAATGGAGAAAGGATAGTCTTTTCACCAAATCATGCAGGAACAACTGGACAACCAATGCAAAAAACAAACCAAAAAAACCCCACAAATCCAGGCAAAGACCTTACACTTCTCAAAAATATTAACTCATGGATCATGGGCCTGAATGTAAAATGCAAAGCTAAACATCTGAGAAGACAACCTAAGAGAAAATATGGGTGACTTTGGGTGTGACAATGATAAAGCCAAACATTTTTTGGATAGAGTGCCAAAAATGTGATCTATGAAAGAAAATCTTGATAAGTTGGACTTCATTAAAATCAAGATCTTCTCTGCCAAAAGACAACGTCAAAAGAATAAAAAGACGAGCCACAGACTGGGAGAAAATATTTGCAAAAGACACATCTGATAAAAGGACCATTGTACAAGATATACAAATAGCTCTTATAGCTCAGTAATAATAAAAAAAACCTAATTAAAAATGGACCAAAAGACAGATGACAAGTATGCATATGAAAAGATATTCAGTCTTGTATGGCACTAGGGAATTATAAAATAAAACAACAATAGGATGTAACTACATACCAATTAGAATGGCCGAAATCCAAAATCCTGATACTGCCAAAGGCTGGTGAGGATGTGGAACAACAAGAATGTTCATTCACTGCTGATGGGAATGAAAAATGATACAGTCTCTTCAGAACAGTTTGGCAGAAATACACTCTCATCTTGTGATCCAGCAGTCATACTCCTTGGTATTTACTCGAAGGAGCTGAAATGTTCTATCTGTATAAAACCTGCCCAATAATGTTCATAGTAGCTTTCTTCCTAATTGCCCAAACTTGGAAACATTCAAGATGTCCTTCAACAGGTAAGTTGATAAGCTGGTACATCCTGATAATGGAATTTTATTTAGTGATAAAAAGAAATGAGCTATCAAGCCATGAAAAGACATGGAGGAAACTTAAATGCAGATTTCTAAGTAGAAGAAGCCTGTCTGAAAATGTACATAATGTATGATTCCAATTATATGTCACTCTGTAAAAGACAAAACTACAGAGACAGTAAAAAGATCAGTAATTGCCAGGATGGGGAATGGAGAGAGGAGTAAATACATAGAGAGCAGGGCACTTTTAGAAATTGTTTTCTGACCTGTAATGGTAGATATATGTCATCCATTTTTAAAAAGATTTACTTTTTATTGAAGAGAAAGAGAGCAAAAGAGCAAGGTGGAAGGGGCAGAGAGAGAGAGAGGCAGAGAAGCAGACTCCCCTCTTAGCACAGAGCCTGATGCAGGGCTCAATCTCTGCACCCTGAGATCATGACCTGAGCCAAAATCAAGAGTTAGACATTTAACAGACTAAGCCACTCAGGCACCCATATATCATACATCTGTTAAAATACACAGAATGTGCAACACAAGGAGTGGATTCTAATGTAAACTATAGATTTTCATTAAAAATAATTTATACACATTGGCTGATTAATTGTAACAAGTGTGTCACACTAATGCAAGATGTTCACAATAAGAAAATCTATGTTGGGAAGGTGGAATATAAGGGGGTTTATAGGAACTCTCTAGCCTAATACATTATATATCTGTTTTCAGTAAACTTGCTTTTCTGCTTTGGTAATGTGATTTTTTTTTCCTGGATTTATTATCATATATTTCGTTCAGTTTTCCATGATTGGTTTAGGAATAGTGTATATGGATTTTAATTATGTGATTGCCACATTTCAGGTGAGATGAATGGTACTTCTTTGAGAATACAAGAAATGTAATATTTATAGTTTCTTCTGGTCCCCTAAACAGGCTCATAATTCACAGACACAGTCATTTACATATACACCATTTTTCTCTGAGAAAATAAAAGGGTATCTATCTTGCCTTCCCCTGAAGAAATGATAGAGGAGAAGCAAAAGGCCACCTCTAAACAAAGACCATTTTTGTTTAGAGATAGAATGATTAAAGAGTTCCAGTGCAATTCATTCATTCATTTGATCAACAACTATATATTTAACAAGACTGTATGCCAGATTCTGGAGAAGCTGTGGTGACACTGTCTTTTCCTTCAAGATACTGTGGTCCTGTAAAGAATTCCGTCAATTGATCTGGCAATTAAAATGAACATAACGGATGCTATGATAAGGAAGAAGGACTGTGCTATGGATCTTGGCACTTAAGAATTCTGAAAGTACTCCTGCATGGCTGGGGTTCGTTTGCCAAGGTGGGAGTGGCATGAAATAAACCCTGAGAGGCTGGGTCATAAATGACATTTGCCTTTATCCTGAGGGATTTGAAGTAGATTCAAACCCTTCTTGTATTCCAGGAAAAACTCTCTTGACCTCTTCTCTTACTCTTGATGACCATGGATGCAGTTCCTCAAATGCCCTCACCAACTTCATACAGGAACAATCTAAGAGTGCCTCACCCTTCTTGCTTCCTGACTCCAGTTTTATCTGTGCAAACCTCTAAGCATTCATGCAAGGGCACCATGCAAGTACAAGGTCCTATGAATGCCTTATGGAGCAATCCTTGACCACCTGGGGATAGGAAATAATGATTAAATGCTTCCCTCTTTCTTCCCCCAGGATAGTTCTGAGCTGTATTTCAAAAGACTACACAGAAGGTCCTGTAGAAGAGAGCATCTAGTTTCCCACTGGAATGGTCAACTCTATTTTGTATTCTTGTATTGTTTCACTCTGTTTCTCTCCTTTCTCTGTTTCACTCCTTCTTCCCTCACTCTCCCCCCCCCCCCCAGGATCACATTACCTATATATTATCTTCACGTTAGCTATTGTCTCCTCTCTGCTTTCTAAGGAATCCAGGATAAGACACACAGGCAATGACATGAAAGACATATAATTTTTATAAATTTCATATATTATATATAGATATTGATAATAATAAGATACTATTATATATAATATATTATATATCTCATGTACATTTATATATATTAGAATGAAAACCTTGGAGGACACAAGAGAGGGTGTTCATAGAGGCAACAAGACAACCGGGTAGAAGTTTTTACGGGGATGAGAGAAATAAGGTATAGCTTGAGGTTTATGAGGTTGGAGAGGATTTTTAAAGGGAGCTAAGCAGGCAGATGGTATGATGTAAGAATGATATTCTTCTGAGATTAACCATAGACAAAAACTGGCTGCTTATTTTGCAGGCATGGCTGTGTAAGGGCATATTTAGCCAGAGTGGCTCCACTTTGGTTGAACAGCCATTTTGTTGTTTATGCAGTAAAACTTAAACTGACCCTGCCCCCGCCCCCTCCCCCCCCCCCATGGGAACTTACTTAAAAGCAAGTCCAGGAAACCAGTAAAATATGGTTGACCAGTTCCTGCTAACAGAGCCCAAATACAAGGGTGGGTCAGATCAGGTGGCAATAACAGAGCCCGAATTTAGGGATGAGTCGGTCAAGTGGAGACATCCAATCAGTGGAGTATGCATATTGTCTCCCTAGCTACCAAGGAGTGTGGGCCCTGCCTTTTGGGCAACTTTTGGGCGCCAATTCTGACTAAGGAGATAGACTAGTTCAAATAGCTACTATGGGGTGAACTGTAATTCAATTGGCCACCCATGTGTGACCTACCATGACTGTGCAGCTTTCTCTGTGTGTTGCAATCTCATTGGCCACCTGTGTGTGGCCATGCTCAACCACATGGCCTTTGCTTTATAAAAGTTAGTCTGTGAGGCTGGGGGTGGCCGCCCTCTCTGTAAGAGGTGGCCCTGAACGGTTGGTTTGATTCTCAATGCTCGGCGCGAAATAAAGCTTTGCTTGACTTCCGCTTTGTATCAGTCTCGCTCCTTTGATTACGGACCTAACAGCTGTAGGTCAAGTTTCCATAATGAGGAAAGTGATTATCCATTACATGTTAGATTACGGCTGTGAGGATGATTTGGGTTTGATCAAGCTAGTGTAGAAAGGACCACACTTTTAAGAACTTGAGAGTCTTCCCAAAGGAATCCTATTCAAACATTTATTTTGTTTGCTATGCCATGAACATTGTATCTAAAATTAAAATATGGCTGTGAAACTAAATTTTGTCCTTTTAGGTAATACACATTCTAAAATCCTAAAGTAATAAGTATTTTTAGAATTATTTCTTGTCCAAGACTCCTAATTATGCTTTATACAGCTCCAACATACCTATATCTTTATACTAGTATAGTCTAGAATCATCTATTATAGGCTAGAGTAGTAAAGGAAATGCCAGAATCAATTTTACTTATAAATAAAAAAGTCTGACTCCTAGAATTCTCTGTTTAACAAGATGGCTGTGCAATGAAGTGATCTTTCTTTTTTTTTTAGCCAGTGCTATTGTCTTTTGATGACTTCCACATCAAATCTGATTTATTACTTCACCTGGGCAAACACTAGTACCGGAATGGCAGGCAAGCTAAAATGATCTCTATCAGAAATACAAGCTGGGAACTCTTTTTTTTAGAGAGACATCTTGGGTTCTTCTGTCCAGGAGTTGTTCTTCTCTAATTCTGACCAAGGAAAACCTACTGTGCATTGTACTTTGGCTCTTTGAACTGTATAATAATAGATTCTAACCCGAACAAGTTCATGCATATGAAATAAACTTAATGGCTGGGCTAGTTTACCACTTAGCCTTTTCTCACTATCTTCTTTTTTCCCATCCCCTTTTTATTGGATGCTCCAACCTCATTACTATTTCAGGAAAAAACTGGGTCTTGTCCATCATTTTTGTTGTCGCTTTCTTTTTCCTGGCAGACAGAGCTTAAAGTTTCAATAGAGGAAGTGGGGAGGGATACAACACGTTCAGAGTTTATGAAAGACCTTATTTACCATCAAAGTGAAGGTTTCCAGATATTAGGGCCCTGTTTTCTTATGCTCTCAAGTCTTTGATAAGGAATTAAGAACTCCTGCCAGGGCTACAGAAGACACTGAGAGGCGCCTGGCAGAGGGCTCTACATGGTGTTCTGAAGCTGTTTATTAATTACAAATGGTATTGAGGAATAATACACCGAGGAACAGAAGAATGGGGAGAAACTGTTACTATCATAATAATTTCTATGGGCACTTTTGAGAGACAATTGGATGTGCACACTTGAATATTTTTCTGTTAACGTCCTTGCACTTTTTTATTTTTTCAAAGCATGCCTTGCAGCTTCCTTTTAACAGAATTACTTATATTTATAACACTCTCCTACTCAATTATAATTTCTTAGAATGGTGGCTCTCAAATATTAGCAGGGCTAAGAATAATATGAAAACCCGTCAAAAGAGTTTAGGGCTTGCATCTCTGAGATTCTCCTTCAATACATCTAGGATGAGGCCCAGAAATGTTTAACAAGACCTTCGTGTAATGGTCTGTGAAATACCTTCAGAAATATTTGCCTAGAGATCAAGTCTCTGTGGTCCTCAGGCCATAGGTCCATGAAATGCACGTAGAGTTACTCAATACACACGTTTGTAGATTCAAGGCAAATGGTTTGGGTAGGTAAAACCCCACTGGAGATTCAAGCTCAATATATTACTCTCAGAGATAAGGCTGAAGCTCTAGTGGGTTGTATATAAACTAATTATTTTTGATAGAAGGATAATGGCATAAACAGCTCTCAAACTTGGGGGGGGGGCAATTGGTTAGAAATATATATAGATATGTATATATTTATCTATAAGAGTGCCTGAATGGAAAGCGTGATTTATTTACTCACTTTTTACATTGGAGAAGGGTGGATGTAAGGAGGAAATGCATTCATTCCTTGTGGTACATTGCGTAAAGGCTAAACCATGTTTGATTTTCCCATTCATTGCTGGATGTGTGTTTCCTTTGTCCTCCCTTGTTTCTTTTGTTTATTGTTTACTAGGGGTTATGAGATCTGCTCTTTAATGCCCCTCCTCCTTTGTTCTTCTGCCACAAGGTGTGACGCCATTTGCTTATTTGTCCTTTGCTCAGAGCTACCTGTAGATAGGCATGCACAAAACAAAGGAAAATCATATCTTGTCCATCAGCTCCTCACACATTCAAAAGCTGTGCCCTTAATAAAAGAAGAATATTTCACTCCCTCTTTGCTCTTTGAGGGATGTAGGGATTCATCATGCTCTGAAAAGATATCTCTGATAATTATTTTAATGTAAGTAATGTGGAAAATATCTTTTATTTTTAGAGTTTTGCTAATGCTTTCAACTATTGGAAAAAATTAACATGCTACTTTCTTTCATCAAAACCATTCACTCTTCAGTATATTTAAATGTCATTAGTGTGGAGTGCTTCAAGTTCTAAGTAGGAATAAAATGACACTGAAAAATCAATGTGGATAATATAAAGACAAAAATATATATGGATTATTCTGCTTGGAATTGTAAATGTTCAGTGCTCATTAGCTTCTGATTCTGTTTCCAAGTGAGAAAAGGCAATAAATATACACATTACAATCAGGCCATGCTCTGTGTTTCTCTCCTTTTTCAAATCCTAAGAATATATCTGTATCTCTATACCTTTACGTGTATCTACATATCTTTTGATAACCACTCAATAACAGCTTTAGACAAAGCTGCTCATTTAGTGACACTGTGTTAAATCATAGCACCTCTTAGAAACAAAATTGGCACGAGTATTTTTGCCTGTGATTAAATTCACATACCATCTTGCTATTGAAAAAAAGTCATAGGCATGCAAAGCACCCCTCCAAAACAGCACAGTGCAAAGGGGGATGCTTATTCTATCTGGAGTCTGTTTGTTTGGGCCAGGGCTGTCATTTTCCCATAGTGTCTTCATTTATTATGCTAACTGACTTTCCAAGGGCAGGCAGGAGGGTATCTGCTCTGTGAATTATTCTCGGTTGGGGGGCTTTTAAAAGCAAACCTATTTTGTGCCCAAACAAAACCAAAAATCAATGTGTTTCTTTTCAAAGATGGGAGGGTTAATACCATGGTTGTTTTGTTCCCATCCAGTTATGTAACCTTGGGAACTTGTTTCTTTGCTTTCAGGATTTGTACAAAACACATTAAAGCTAAACAATAGGCGGGAGTCATAGAAGCAACCCTGGAGCTGTGTCTTGGAGTTCCTCCTCTGGGTTTGGGAATCTCCAATTAGTTTTATCTCAAGTGCTGACTCTGTGTGTGTGTGTGTGTGTGTGTGTGTGTGTGTGTGTGTGTTTAGTTAGCTCCAATTAGTTTTATCTCAAGTGCTGACTCCGTGTGTGTGTGTGTGTGTGTGTGTGTGCTTAGTTAGCTCCAATTAGTTTTATCTCAAGTGCTGACTCCGTGTGTGTGTGTGTGTGTGTGTGCTTAGTTAGCTCCAATTAGTTTTATCTCAAGTGCTGACTCCGTGTGTGTGTGTGTGTGTGTGTGTGTGTGTGTGCTTAGTTAGCTCCAATTAGTTTTATCTCAAGTGCTGACTCCGTGTGTGTGTGTGTGTGTGTGTGTGTGTGTGTGTGTGTGCTTAGTTAGCTGGCATGCAACACACTTCCCCAGGGTTGTTTCCTTTTTCCTGAGATTTGGCGAAGGGTAAAGTGTCGGAGTCACATGGATACAAAGCATTTGATGAATGTCCAAGTCACCGCTGTGGCTGTCGGAGCTGCCTCTCCTCCAGCCCCGGCCGCGTGAGGCCAGAGCCATGGGGCTCAGCCTACAGGTCCCGGGCAGGAGCCCTCTCCTTGTCTGCTCAGAGCCTCGCGCCTCCCGCGCCGGAGTTCCAGCTAGCGCACTCTATTCTCCCAACACCCCAGCCTCTCCCCAGCATGTAAAGTCGCCCATACCTCCTCGGACTTCTCAGAGGCAGCAACTTTCCCCTCTGGCCGGCGCGGGGCGGGGCACCAGTCGGCACCGGCATAGCGCGCAGGACTGCAGCCTTGCGTCCCGCCGCCCACCTCGTGACCGACGAGAGCCGCGGGGATGCCAGCGCCAAGAGCGCCCAAGACCTGGAGAAACAGCTTCGCCTGCGCCTGTTGCATGCTCAGCGAGCTCCAGAAGACCGAGCGGGACTATGTGGGCACGCTGGAGTTCCTGGTGTTGGTGAGTGTGTCCCCGCGCGGCAAGGCAGGGGGTGGCGGGCGGCGCGGGGCGCGGATCCCGGAGAGGCCGCTGGAAGCGCGCGCGGCATTGTCTACTGGGGACGGGGTACCGCTCCCAGCGTCGCGGGACCATGAACCCGCGCACGGACACTATGCTCGCCCGCACGTGGACCCCGGGCGGGGCTGTTTCACGCCTGGACACGCAATGAGTTTGCCAGGGCCTTGGAGATAGGCGGGCTTGAAAAGTTAGCTCCAATGGGAGAAGGCTCTTGTCCCCGGAATCCCTGCTTACCCCATCTTTCCTCACTCTTTACCCCGTCCCCGGCTGCCTTATGTAATTTTTTTACCCTCTTCTCTTCCTCCCCTGGGATTTTAAGACTTTGGCTTGGTGATTAAAGTCAGTTTACCACATTCAGGCACATTTAGTTAAAAGAAAAAAAAATCCTTGATTGCTTTAGAGCTTGAGTTCATTATTCAGATTAGATGGCAGCGAAGTCCCTTGGTTATAATAATCTTTGAAACATAGGATTCTGGCGGGGGCTAGAGAACTAGCAGCGGGGTTATGATCTCTAGCGGCTGTTGGCTATTAAAGCCACCTGTGGTGCTTACCCTGTTCTAGCTCTGCAGTCTCCTACTCCCATCCTCCATCCCGGGTTTAAATTTATTCCCCGCTCAGCTTCTGGATTCTCTGTTCACACTGAGCCCAGGAGAGTAGTATAATAAAACTAGTGTCAAAAAACTTCAAGATTTCATAGAAAGAACTGGCAGGAACTTTGTTTCAAAGTTTCAGCTTGACGTATTGGAAGGCTGCTCTGGAAACGTTTCATTCATTTTAGAGCCAGAAGGGGCAAAACTGAGTGAAAGAAACTTCTGAGACATCACTCAGAAATTGAATTTTTTCTATTCATTGTTGCAAAGACAAAAGAGCATTGGCTCCTTTCCACCCAGATGCCTGGGAGAGCATAGGACTGAGGAGCTCTTAGCCTTTGCAATCTAACTCACATCTTCAAACCTTCTGCTCCTTCCACCTCCGTGTTGCGTGCCCTCGTGGTCCAAAGGGAAATGTTTCAAAGGCCAAAACTTTCCGCTCAGTGTTCTGTAAGATGTAAACTTTCTGCTTATAATTATGGTAGAGGAATTCACTTCTTTGCTATGTCAAGAAGGAGAGAACAATGTTTCAACACAGGTTGACTTCTGGTTGACTTCTCAAATTAAAATCAGTATACCTGAGCCCCTGGGGCCACATTCTTTGGAAATATTTAGATATTTGAGAATATATGGGTAATTGGTGATAAATTGGATTGTTGTACACTTCCATGCAGCAATGTTCTAAAAAGCATGTTTTTAAGATTTGACTTTTTTACAAAGTTATTACAATTTTATTGTAAATATTGTAAATATTGTAAATATTGTAAATATTATTGACTATATTCCCTATGTTGTATGTTTCTATGACATTTTATAATCAGAAGTGTGTACTTCTTAATCCTCTTCATCTATTTCACTTATCCTCCCACCCCTCTCCCTGCTGGCAACTGCTTGTTTGTTCTCTGTATTTATGAATCTGTTTTTCTTTGTTGTTGTTTGCTTGTTTTGTTTTTTAGATTCCACTGTAAATTAAATTATATGGTGTCTTTCTGTCTGACTTACTTCACTTGGCATAATACTATCTGTGTTGTCACAAATGACCAGATTTAATGCTTTTTAATGGCTGAGTAATATTCCATTGTGAATTTCATATTCTATTCCATACCACATCTTCTAGATCAATTCATCTATAGATGGATGCATAAGTTGCTTACATACTGTAAATAATGTTGCAACAAACATAGGTGTACATATATCTTTTTGAGTTGGTGTTTTCATTTTCCTCAGGCAAATGCCCAGAACTGGAGTTACGAATCATATGATACTTCTATTTTTAATTACTTGAGGAACTTCCATACTGTTTTCCAAAAGGGCCCCACAAATTTACATTACCACCAACAGTGCATGAGGGTTTCCTTTCCTCCATGTCTTTACCAACACTTGTTATTTCTTGTTTTTTTGATACTAGCCATTCTGACTGATGTGAGGTGGAGATTTGACTTTTAATAGCTTCAGATTTGCCTTTCATGAAACTTCATTGGTGACAAAGTTCTTTGACTTTTGAAAAATCTGAGCCACTTCTTAAACTGTATTAGTTACTTCTTTCTAGAGGTATATGAAAAAAGTACTGTGCAGAGTCCTGAATTGTAGAAATAGAGATCTAACCTAATCTACATCAAAAACTAATTTGTTGATCTTTATTTAATATATGCGTTTTTCCTCTAACCTTAGCACTTGATTATTAAAATTGAAAACTTATTGCTAGATAGAGTTGGGTAAGAAATTGTGGGAGGGGATACATGGGTGGCTCAGTTTGGTTAAGCATCTGTCTTTGGCTCTGGTCATGATCCCAGGGTTCTGGGATGAAGCCCCACATTGGAGTCTTTGCTCAGCAGGGAGCCTGCTTCTCTCTCTGCCTGCTGCTTCCCCTGCTTATGATCTCTCTCTGACAAATAAATAAATAAAATCTTAAAAAAAAGGAAAAAAAAGAAATTGTGGGAGGTATAAAGTAAATTAATTATATGTACCTATTTACAAGTAGTTCATTTAATGATTTCATTCTTCTTATTTCATTCAGAAATTATGGACTCTTCCACTTTTATTTTTCTTTGTCCATTATTTTGTGCACGTACATCCAGTACTTATGCACAAACATGTTCACACACACACACAAACACACTAATTGGCCTGTCATCCTAAACAAAAGTTTACCCTGACTTATTTTTAATCATAATCATTGAAAGCCTCAGATCTACTTGTAATACACTTTTAGATTTTCTTTTCTGAGTATTTATTTTTTCATTATTATTTATAGTAACACTGAATATGCATGTATTATTACTTGTTCACCTTCTGTTGATGTAGTCAATCTAGTTCTAACTTTAACGTAAGCTAATAATATACCAAGCTTTAAAAATATTCAAACTCTTTGGCCTGGCGATTCTTTTTCTAGGAGTCCATCTTGAAGGACTGATCAGAAATGTAGACAAACCATAAAAGTGATTTTTAAAAAAAGTTAGCACTAGTATTAAATAAGGGATACATTTGTTGTAAAAAATCTGGTAGTGCATTTCTAAGTCAAATGTAAATATTTGTTAGATTAGTCATTGTTTTAGATTTCTGTCCTTGTTTCAGCCATTAACATGCAGGAAGGGTAACTCTTATTTTTATTATGAAGAGATAGAAAATGTATTTTTAGTTTTATCAAGAACACATTTTTGACTTACAAGCCCATAAATAATCAAACAAAATGGTATTTTTTCTCTTGATGAAATGATCATATGACCTGAAGGGGAAAACTTTTCATACTAAGATCTTTTATACTTCTTTTTCTTTTAAAGATTTTTAAAAATTTTATTTGAGAGAGAAAGAAAAAGAGCATGTGATCATGAACCAGGGGAGAGGTAGAGGGAGAAGGAAAAGGAGAAGCAGAGTCCCTGCTAAGGGGAGCCTGACTGGGGTTCTATTCTAGGACTCTGGGATTAAGACCTGAGCATTTAAGTCAGATGCTTAACTGACAGAGTCACCCAGGTACCCCTAAGATCTTTTATACTTCTAATTCCTTTCTGTTCTCATTTCCAACCCTTTCATTTTTTAAAGCGAGAACAACTTTCCCACCCCACAGATAGCTGGTATATAGAGTGATTCTCGCTTCCCATGGGATCTCTGGCTTCTTTTGTTTCTTACTAGCCCTTCTATCCTTTTGTATTCCCACTGGGCTTTCAGGGCTCCATTCCTTGAGGAAACTTCATAATCCTGTCCTCTCTGCTGTCCCCCCTACCCCATGCCAGGCTACAGTGCTCACTGCTTTGTAGTTTCTTCTTCCCTGCACCAAAGGAGACTTATACATGTATGTGTTTACTTTGGTCTCATTCTATTAGAATGTAAGCTTCTTGAGGACAGGCCCATATTTTACTTGTGTGTTTTTCCACAGAATTTTGTGCAGTGCTTGTGAAATCATAGGCCATACCAAGATCAGGATGTCTTCCCAGACCCATCTGAGTGAACAGAAGAAGGGCAGAGCAGGGCCAGCTTCATGGGTGTGCATGCTGTGCGCTTTGCTCTGGGCTTCGTACTCAGAAGGACCTGGAACTTGGTTTAGAGCTCTGCTAACACTGTCTTGAAATTTGTGCTAGTTTTATCTTTGAACTTGTGTTTTACAAGTGAAGTCCATTGGGATAGTAGAGTGTGAGTAGAGCTAATATATGAAAGAAAGAGAAAAGCTTTATATTTTAATACCTCTTTTTTTTAAAGACTTTATTTGACAGAGAGAGAGAATGAGAGAGGGAACACAAGCACGGGGAGAGGGAGAGGGAGAAGCAGGCTTCCTGCTGAGCAGGGAGCCCAATGCAGGGCTCAATCCCCTGACCCTGGGATCATGACCTGAGCTGAAGGCAGAGGCTTAACCAACTGAGCCACCCAGGTGCCCCTATTTCAGTATCTTTAATAACACATTTCCCCCTGCTTTTTGAGCAAAAGGCCTCACATTTTTATTTTGCACTGGGCCTGGAAAATCTTGTCGACACATTTCACTCTGGCATTGTGGCCGGTTGGCTATGACCATTTTTGTCTAAAATGGGACACTTCTGAGGGTGAAAGGGAGTGTTATTAATAATTACACTGGGAAACAGATGTAACCCTGGAGTGTTCCTGGTAAATCAGAATGTGCTGTTCTTCCACATTGCGGGCACATGAGTTACATGTCTTGTCATAAACAAAAGATTTTGAAGTTTGTTACCTGTCTAGGCGCTGACCTCAGATAGCCCAGAATCTGAGTCCTGTCTCTAATTTACTAGTTAACTTTGGACACATTCCTAAACCTTTCAAGCCCCATTTTCTTCATCTGTAAAATGGGGAACCAATAGCATTTCTCAAGGTTGCTGTAAGGATGAGATGATGGATGCTTTGGGCTCTGCCCAGTCCCTGACTTACAGGAGTGCCCTATATATGGTTACTGTTATTTCTTCTGATGCTACAGTTGCTACACAGAGGTACCCATACTGGTCAGCCTTAGTGTCTAATTTTTGCATGGGTGATATTCCTCTTTACACTTTCTGTCTCTGAGTCTCTTCTTTACTTCTTCCCCCAGTGTTTCCCCTTCTTTTCATGCAGTCCTTCTTCCCATGATATTCTTATTTTTTAAAAGATTTTATTTATTTACTTGTCAGAGAGAGAGAGCGAGTGAGCACACACACAAGCAGGGGGAGTGGTAGGCAGAGGGAGAAGCAGACTCCCTGCCGAGCAGGGAGCCCAGTGTGGGACTTGAACCCTGGAATCATGACCTGAGCCAAAGGCAGACACTTAACCAACTGAGCCACCCAGGTGTGCCCCATGATATTCTTATACATACTCTGTTGACTTAAGACTGCAAGAACACTTTGCAGTCTATAAAACAACAACCATAATTAGTATGCCATTTTACAGTTTATAGTAAATAATTGCATATTTATTATCTGATTTGGGTTGATATATATGCCTCTTACTCTTTCAAATGGTGCTCCGTAGAGTTCCAGGGTTCTGTGGTTTGGCTTCAGGGTTCTGTGGTTTGGCCCTCATAGAGGGTGAGCAGGAACTGAGTTGGATGGTTTCAGGCTTTCCACTCAACCTCTCCTAGCACAGCCCCATCTTCTTCTGATTTGTGCCTTTGCTAAAGCAGTTAGAAAAGCCTCTTACCTAGATAGTAAACTCCAAGAGAACAGGAGTGGTGCATTTTTCTCTTAGGTACAGTTTTCTTGGCCTAAATATAGTGGTGTGTAAATAGGTACACAGGGAAACAAACAAATCAAACAAAAGCAAACACACAGTTTGAATGAGTCCAAAAACAACTTCCTTCAGTCACGATCTAACTTTTTCCAGGCAAGGATAAACGAATTTAACACATTACCTTTAGGTTTGTGCTATCCCGGCTGAATTATGTGATCGTCAAATTCATATGCTGCCATCCTAACCCTCAGTATACAAATAATTACAATGCCATGTGGGCGAGGCAATGATAGAGTAATAAGCAAAGTTGCATGGAGGCATTAAGGGGCCCCTTCAGTCCGGGGTCAAGGGAAGTTTTGGGAAAGAGGTGACGGATAGCTTCTGAGGGATGAGGAGAATATGCCAGACTGGGAAGACAGCTAACTATCCATCCGGAAAGAGCAGCGTGTTCCGTGTGACCTTCATATGACATTTTGGGGCTGCTGGCATGACGGTGCATAGGCGATGCTGACAACTCTTTGTTGACGGAGACTGATAAGTTCTACATGCTTTTTGGATACTTTTGGGTATTGGTAGGAGGTGAAGTAAGTTCAGTCCAGTTTGAGAAGGATTGTGTGTTTAAGAATTCTTTCTCCCTTTCTTTCTTTCTCTCTATTTTTATTATTTATTTGAGAGAGAGAATGAGAGAGGAAGAGAGAGAGAGAGTATGAGGAGGGGAGAAGCAGACTCCCTGTTGAGCAGGAAGCCCGATGCTGGACTCGATCCTGGGACTCCATGATCATGACCTGAGCTGAAGACAGTCTCTTAACAAGCTGAGCCACCCAGATGCCCCAAGAATTCTTTTTTTATTTTTATTTTTTAAGATTTTATTAATCTATGTAAAAGAGAGAGTGGGGGAGAGAACATGAGCAGGGGGAGGGACAGAGGGAGAAACAGACTCTCCACTGAGCATGACCTGAGCCAAAGGCAGACACAACTGAGTCACCCAGGCACCCCTAATTGAAGAATCCTGACTTTAACTAAAAGTAGTAGGAAATCAATTGTGAGGGGACACCTACTGTCCTGTTAGTAGTAAACAAATTTGAGAGCTCCAAAGTTGGCACCGGAAAGGGATGTCTTGTGGGATAAAGTTACTAGGCCAAGATTTCCTGAATCACCGTCTCTGAATTTCACCTTGGGATTCCTTCTCTCTGTTCCCTATGTCTACGACCTCTCTGGTCCTCAGCAATCCACTTAAGCATACAGCGAAGACCTTTCCTTGCTTCTCTTAATCTGGGACATGTTACAATCTTCAAAACATTATTCTTGAGTAGGGAAGAACAGAGGCCAGTAATCCTAGAAACAACGTGAAACACAAACATAGTCCAACTTGTATAATAGAGATTCCTTCTCCTAACCAAGTGGCCTTTCAGGGCCGGAGACTCGGACCTATTTTTATCTTAAGCCCCAATGTAGTTCCTAACTGACCCCCTGGCTGGGCACACTCCTGGGCTGACTTGGGGGAGTGCTTTGTTTTCTAAACATTAACTTGAACATGTATGTATGAGGATGGCCTCAGGACACTGCCCTTAGGATGTCTTGAGTCTCGTAGTGAATACACCTTAGTTCATTCATAATTCAGATATTTGGAATATTAATCATTATGGCCAGAGCCTACTCCCTATACAGAGGAATGTATTTTTAGTCTTATGGTTTCATCTGCATAGTTGTACCTTATTATAATGCCATTAATATAAGAATAGTATCTACTGAGATTAGCTTTGTTTCTCAGCAAGAGAATTCTGTCAGTAGGATTGAGGAATGAAGACTGGAGTCTGGTTCCCATTGGGAGCTTCTGCCATTGCATTGGTCCAGGTAAGAAATGTGGAATGTCTGATTTAAGACAGAATCAATGAAGAAGATAAACAAACCAAAACAGAATAAAACCCAAAACAAACCACAAACAGGAAAACAAGCACCCACCAACTAGGAGACATCCTTGGTTGGAACTTTTGGTAGGTGTGTTCATTCAGAAGTGGAGGTTTCTGTAGAAGGGAGAACATTGTGTGGAACTTAAGCCTGTAGTTTGAAAACAAGATGAATACAAGGGACAGAAGAGCATTGGGAGGAGGAAAAAGGTGAATTTGGTTTTGGACTCGCTGGGCTGCAAATTCTGCTGTTTTTGAAGATATGAATATGAAAGTTAAGAAAGAATTTGGGGGGCGCCTGGGTGGCTCAGTGGTTTAAGTGTCTGCCTTCGGCTCAAGTCATGATCCCAGGGTCCTGGGATAGAGCCCCACGTCGGGCTCTCTGCCCAGCAGGGAGCCTGCTTCCTTTCCTCTCTCTCTGCCTGCCTCTCTGCATACTTGTGATCTCTGTCTGTCAAATAAATAAATAAAATCTTTTAAAAAAAAGAAAAAAAGAGAAAGAAATTGGGGCAAAAATTAGAGTTCTAGAAATTAACTTATCATATTTTTTTGAAGTCATCAGGTGGATGAGATGCCCTAAGGGGATGAACTTGAGGAAAAAAGCCATATAGACACAGGGTAGGTTGTTGGAAAGCCAGCATTTGAAGGATGGAGGAAGAAGTAGATTGCATTGGTGACCCAGACTGAGCCATCAAAGGTTGAAACAAAGAACCAGGGAAGAGTGATCTCTTGAAATCCAAGGAAGGACCTAGTAGTACCCAGGAGAAAGTCTTCCTTAGAACTTTTGAGAAGTAGGTGGTGGGAAGACTGAAAAGGCCCCTGGATTTGGCAATTAAATGCCTATCATTGGGCTTTAGTTCAGGAGTGTGTGAGCAGAAGACTGACAGACAATGAGCTGAGACCCCAGTGGAAGCTGAGGGATGAAGACCAGTGGAAAAACTATACTGAGACTTTGTCAGTAAATGCAAGGGGAGAAGTAGGTTAGTAACAGAAGCAGGTGATTTTGTCGAGGGATATTTGAGGAACTGCCATGTCACTAGGAGATAAAGAAGATCCTTGGCAGGATTCACTGCCACGAAACACCCACAACAACACATCGTTGCATGTGTTGCACTGTAATGCCAAGAGTGGGCCGGCTGTCTTGGATACTTTTAAATTTCTGCTGCTTCTCTAGTGTAGCATGTGAGGAACTGCTGGGATGGCCTTTGTGCCTCCTTTTGCACACTCACCAGCATCCTGCTGGGACAGTAGGGTGCGGTGCATGGTACAGAGCATGGGTTTAGGGAATCTGATGACCTGGGTTAAAGTTCTGGCACTGAAACTTACAAACTGTGTGTAACTTTGGGCAAATTACGTAGCCTCTTTATGCTTGGTTTCATATTTGGAAAATACATTTAATAATATCTCACAGGCTGGCCTCAAGTTCAAATCAGCTTCTGTAGGTATAGTGCTGATAGGTAGTAAGGGTTTCCTCTTTTTCCTTTCTCTTCCTGCCTCACAGACAGAGTCTGGTGGTTGTTGAGGCTACCTAGCCTGCTTCTGGGCCCTTTCTCTTCCAGCCTGGAAGCATACTGGAGGTTTTAATAGATAAGTTTTAATAGAAAGGTCCTGAGGAGGCTGGAGGGGCCTTCAGGATTGCTGGTGAGGTGTGGTCTTCGAGGAGGAGAGGGAGTGGTAAGGGTGTTGGAGATGCGGGTTGGGAGTGTGTGGAAGGTGCAGAGTAGTTTGCCTCTGGGAGGAACAAAGGAGGCAATGCCTAGAGTTATTTTAGAGGAGAGGGGAGTTGGAGGTTTCTGCCTGGTGACCTTTACTTTTATATGAAATTGAACTATTGTTTTCTTTGTGTTCTGTTTTGTTTGTTTTTGCTGAGAGTAAGGCCTATGAAGACAGTGGTAAAGATTTGAAACATACACTTTCAAGAACAGTAAGGGGAACTTAACTCAGGTATCTGAGGTTGGATGTCTGACTGTCTTTGTGTAATCATTCTTTTATTTATTTATTTATTTTAAAGATTTTATTTATTTGACAGAGAGAGATCACAAGTAGGCAGAGAGGCAGGCAGAGAGAGAGAGATAGAGAGGAAACAGGCTCCCTGCTGAGCAGAGAGCCCAATGTGGGACTCGATCCCAGGACCCTGAGATCATGACCTGAGCCGAAGGCAGCGGCTTAACCCACTGAGCCACTCAGGCACCCTCTTTTATTTATTGTTGCTATGATTTTTAACAATTTTATTTATTTATTTGAAAGTGAGGGGGAGAGAGAGCATGAGCAGTGGGGGGAGAGATAGAGGGAGAGGGAGAAGTAGATTCTTCTGCTAAGCAGGGAGCTCAACGAGGGTAGAGGGGGGAATGACTCAATCCTAGGACCCTAGGATCATGGGATCATGACTGAGCCAGAGCCAAAGGCAGAAGCTGTTTAACTGAATGAACCACCCAAGCACCCCATGCGTATTCTTTTAAAAGTGACTTTCTTAATGCAACATATAAATTTAGAAGTCAAAATAGAGAAGTAGCTTCACCTGATTTCTTATATTATGACTAGGTTCAAATTTTGGAAATAATGACATAATCATTTTTTTAAACCATGACACAAATTGTGTAGAACTTCTGTATTATTACATTTAATGCACACAGCAATTACTATGCACATTCTTTTGAAAAGGAACATTGATTTATCTGACAACATTTTGATAACATTACATTTTTTTCTCAGTACTGTCTTTTAGCATTGTTCTGTTGAGTGTTCTCTTATTATATACCTGGTTTATACTTTAATTCCAAATAAAATTGTTATATTTGAGTTTTGAGTACAATTAGTTTAACCTAAAAATAGTTGTTTCTGTTTACATGAATTCTTTAAAATTATTATCTATAATATTTACTTTTCATAATAGATGAATTTTTATTCTCAGTGTATTGTAATTGCATTAGCTATATTAAAATCAAGATTTCTTTGACTTATTATATTATTGCCTCAAACAATAACAAATTCAAAATCACCCCTTAATAAATGTTTCTTTGCTTAAAACTATGGTTGGGCCAATTTTCAAATGGTGTTCAGTATATTCATTCAAATCCTGAGACATCTTATAAAAACTTTTTTCAATTTTTTCCCATTCTCTGAATAATCATTGAATTTTATCCAAGAATTCAATGATTGTAATTTTAAGAAAATTGATATGTTAAGTTGAGGTTATGGTTTTTAAACATCTCTAGTTAGTATAGATAACTTCAGACTTTGATTCCATGTATAAATTTGTAGTATTCTAGCCTTACCATATAGCTAAGCATACTGTACAAAAAAGGACCTGTGTTGTTGGAGAGTAGCTAAGCCAAGGACATTATGTTCTGTCATCAATGTGAAATGAGTATTTTCCATTAAAAGACAACCCTTTCACTTGGAAAGGTTAAATGGTATAATACTTAAGAAATGATGGCATCGGGTTAAATTTAGAATACTGACATAAAAATATTCTCTGGGTTAATAGCAAAAATACAGTAATATAGAATATGAATGAGTAAACATTTTTATTTATTTTAAAACTTTGTTTCTCTGGGAGAGTCCCCTAAGAGTTGATGTCTGTGTTTGACTTTGCTTTGCTACTTTTGTTATTTTAATTATCTATTGAAGTTGTCTTCTTGACAGTAGAAGAGGCTTTATAGATGGTGACACATTTTCAGTGATTGTGCAGGAAATGTGGATGTTTTCCTTTGCTGCCTGGTAATGCTTCACCTTGGCCTCGCTTTCATGCTCCTTTGGTTTCTAGTTTTTTTCTTGTTTGAGACTATTGTCCCAAAGAAACAAATCTTAGGATTCCAGAAATAACATCTCCCATTCCAAAGTTTTTTTTTTTTTTTTTCTGTCAGTAGCACTTGGGGGAGAGCTATGGAAAGACATTTTATCATCTAGATGTTAGTCCCATACTTGCATATTCCAAGATTGCTTTAATAGTTCGTTATTTCCCCAGAACTAAAATTATGGAAGCAAAGGGAATTTTCATTTTCTACACTGTGTATCTGTGTGTTGGATTTTGTGTGACTTTAATATATTTTTATATGTTATGTAGGAATATTTTTGTATTCATATATTTATTCTACTAAAAATTTTTGAATATTTTAAACACTTTATGCCAGGTTTTCTAGTATCTCTTGAATAGTGAGATGTCTGGCAGAGATTTCTAATCGCTCCCAATGTCCAATATTCTTTTCTTCCATAGTGATAAAAGTTTTAGCTCAGGCCATGATTATCTAACTTAAGATTGCATGTCTCGGCCTCCCTTGCTGTTAAGTGTGGCCCTATGAATAGGGTCTGGGCAGTGGGTTGTGAGCAGAAGTGGCATGGGTAACTTCCAAGGTGTACCTTGATAATGGAGGAGTATGCACTCTCTCCCTTGTCCCTGGGTGGTGTGAGGATGTGATGGTAGGAAATGAGGCAGCCATTTTCGACAATGATTTCATTGAAATGGAGTCACATGTTGAGGATAACAGAACAACAAAACAGAAAGAACTGGTATCCTGTCAAAAATGGTCCTGTAAAAATAAGTCAGTATTTACTTAACTCTGGCCTAACATCATCTTTTTTGACATTTTTACATTGTGCTTCCAATTTTTCACTGATTTATGCAAATTATTAATGAATTGGCAAACTTTAATCGATTTTTCTGCCTTTGTCTTAACTGAGTAATCCTAACGTTTTAAATTTATTTCTAGCTTTTCTTTAATGAAAGTTCACCAGTGATTTCCCTGGATTACACTAAAACTACACTCTCTTTTGCTCTTGGTAAACTTTCTTTTTTTGTTGTTAGAAAAAGAACAGTATATTTATTTATTTTTTTAAAAGATTTTATTTTTTTATTTGACAGATGGAGATCACAAGTAGGCAGAGAGAGAGGAGGAAGCAGGCTCCCTGCTGAGCAGAGAGCCCGATGCGGGGCTCTATCCCAGGACCTTGATATCATGACCTGAGCCGAAGGCAGGGGCCTAACCCACTGAGCCACCCAGGCGCCCCAAGAACAGTATTATTTTTAACCTATGTTTCTATATTTTTTTTCCCTGAAGGCCAGGTTTTGTGTGTTTGTTGTGTATATTTATAAGAACATTTGTTCAGCTGCTTTGACTGAGGTTAAACAACAGTAGTTTAAACGACAAGGATTGTTTGTGACTATGAAAGCCGAATGTAATCAACATGGCTTTTTGTGTGTGCGTTCTGTCTTGGAGCTCTGCTTATTTAATTTTTCAATTCGATTGCCTAACAGTATTTCAGAGGAGTAAGCAGCTTGGCTCTATCAGGTCACTGAGTATCCCATTCCTTCTATCTTATTGCTCCACCATCCCCTAGGACCCATTAAATCAAAGTCTATAGGAGAGAAAGCCAGGCATCAGTATTTTATATAGTTTCTCCAGGTGGTTCCAATGTGCAGAAGGTTGGAGAACCAATACACGAGGGTCTTCTTGCCCATAGGGGTCGAAGCTGGCTTACAGATCCCTTTCTCATTCCAGCTCTAAGGGGACAGAGGCAAATTCCACACATCACTTTCAATCTCATCCCCTTGGCCAGAACGTCATTACATGGCTGAACCAGCTGCAGGGGAGACTGGAATAGTGCTATCTAGTTGGGTAGCCATGTATACGGCTGAAATTTGGGAAGTTCTGCACTAATATAAAGAAGTAGAAAATAAATATTGAGGAGCAAGGTGTAAAACTTAGGCTCCAGTGAAACATTAGGATTGGTTCTTTTTTTTTTTTTAAGACTTTATTTATTTATTTGACAGAGACACAGGGAGAGGGAACACAAGCAGGAGGGACGGGAGAGGGAGAAGCAGGCTTCCAGCTGAGCAGGGAGCCTGATGTGGGGCTCAATCCTAGGACCCTGGGATCATGACCTGAGCTGAAGGCAGATGCTTAATGACTGAGCCACCCAGGTGCCCCTAGGCTTGGATCTCAGAAAATCATAAAAATTAATTCTTGGGTTCCTTTACTATAAGAATCTGTTCTACTTAACATATAATTTGGATTATTTCCCCCTAAACTAATATATTCTTGTCCACATAGAAATCTATCTAATATTTTATCTATCTCTTCACATGTTTGTAAGAGCAATGTAAAGGGTTTTTTTTTTTTTGTTTGTTTGTTTTTGTTTGGTTTTCATGCTTTTTATTTTTGTTTTTGTTGTTTTATTTTCCCATTGGTTTTCACTACAGGAAGAATGAAGAGAGGGTTTGGAAATTTTGTAATTTACATGTTTATAATTAAACATGTTTTTTTTTTCCTGAAGTCTCAAACAAATGATAAAACTGTCCCAGGAAAATCTGGAGATCATTTAATATGTCTTTGTTGTATGTCAGGCACTGGATATTCATGTATAACTCACAACTCCTTTCAAGGCTTGTATCATTTTAACAAATACCTAAGTATAGTCTGGTTAGTTCCTCAGTGAGAGAGGGGGGATTCTGAGCCAATCCATTGTGCAGCTATTCCAAGAGGTTCTGCTGGTATTTACTGGCCCAGGCATTTCTAGATTGTGGGAGCACTGTGATTAATCAGGACTCAGAAAACCAAGGCAGATGTTGGGATCAGGGCGCAGAACTTGTTGACTCTGGAAGTACACAGAAGCTAGAAGTCAGGGAGAGACAGTAGTTCATTTCAGGCAAAGGAACAAGAGCAAAGGAGCAACAAGAATCGCCTGGTCAATCCAAGACAGGGGTCAGAGCCAGGCAAGCACTCAGGAGCCAACAATTACCCAGAAGTCAAGAGTTTCCAGGACAGAAATGAGGAAATGCAATGAATCATTTAAAAATAGACAACCTTAGTTCTACTGTTGGATATCTGTTAGTGTGTATCATTGCTAAGGGTGATTTCAGTGTGGATCATTTTGGATCTCCATGTGCTTAATTACTTACTACTTACTCTTGGTTTTATGTGTTGAAAGTGGCTCATGGGTGTCCTCTATATGATTAAATCATATGCTATTTGAAACAGGGATTAAGTACACACACGCACACGCACACACAGACACACATCCTCACTCTTCAAAATGTATGTATTGTTCTGCATTCAGTGGATAGTGTATAATTGGCGTTGGTAGAAAGCATTAATGTAATTAAAACACAGAGAAAGTGAACTATAATTCAAATGATTGTTATTCCTGGAAGTGCTCTATTTGCCAGGACTACTTCTTTTGATGGGATAGACGAGGGAGAGGAACAGGCATTGTGGTAATCCCAGAATGACGTTTGATAAATAAGCCATGGTCTATAGGTGGGGCCATTTTTCTTAGCTTCTAGCAAGGACAGTTAGCACAGCTGTGTAATCTTAGAGTCCAGAAGGGAATCATGCTATGGATAGATGAATATAGCTTTCAAATAAAATATGAGAAGTTGATGTTTCTCATGTATATTTTGAAATAATAATTCTCACATATAAATTGTACCTTCTCTGTATGGTGAAATTTTCTGAGGATAGCAAATATTCTTTGGGCTTTAGGGCTGTTTTTTTTTAAAAAAATTATTTCATATTTAAAATTGACTTAATTATAAGGAATTTAATGAGTTATATTATCAGAAAAAAATTTTTTTTATTTGTTTATTTTTAGCGTAACAGTGTTCATTGTTTTTGCACCACACCCAGTGCTCCATGCAGAACGTGCCCTCCCTATTACCCACCACCTGGTTCCTCAACCTCTTACACCCCCCGCCCCTTCAAAACCCTCTGGTTGTTTTTCAGAGTCCATAGTCTCTCATGGTTCATCTCCCCTTCCAGTTTCCCTCAACTCCCTCTCCTCTCCATCTCCCCATGTCCTCCGTGTTCTTTGTTATGCTCCACAAATAAGTGAGACCATATGATACTTGACTCTCTCTGCTTGACTTATTTCGTTCAGCATATCTCTTCCATTCCCGTCCATGTTGCTACAAAAGTTGGGTATTCATCCTTTCTGATGGAGGCATAATACTCCATTGTGTATAGGTACCACATCTTCCTTATCCATTCATCCGTTGAAGGGCATCTTGGTTCTTTCCACAGTTTGGCGACCATGGCCATTGCTGCAATAAACATTGGGGTACAGATGGCTCTTCTTTTCACTACATCTGTATCTTTGGGGTAAATACCCAGCAGTGCAATTGCAGGGTCATAGGGAAGCTCTATTCTTAATTTCTTGAGATTATCAGAAAATTTGAAAGTTTAGTTGATAACTTCAATAGATTCTTAATTTTAAACATTCACATTTCTATAGTTGAGTATTTGGTTCAGATTCAACTTTAATGGCATCAGAAAAATATATGCAAACTTAAATGAGAGGTCCAGGAAGTCAGCCAGGATATTTGAATAAAATCTTAAAAAAGAAAAAGTCTGCTAACTAGACTTAAAGAGAAAATTATAGCTTTACTATATTGTATTATATATTCTTTCTACAAACCATTTCTTTTCCAGCTTGTCAGTATTAAAGTTCCAATTATTCTGTGATATTCTAGAATTTTCTTTTCTAGAATTTAATTTTTGCCAAGTGAAATCTGTAGTAATTTTGTAATAAGTAAAGAGAGAACTAAGCAATCAGTAAAAAAAAAAAAAAAAGGAATGGAATTGGAGTGATTTTTAAATTTATTTCAAAACCAACTTACATGTGAAAAACCTTTTAACAGTGCAATTTATGTCTCAGGTCAATTTAAAAAATACCTCTTTTAGGGGCGCCTGGGTGGCTCAGTGGGTTAAAGCCTCTGCCTTCAGCTCAGATCATGATCCCAGGGTCCTGGGATCCAGCCCCGCATCGGGCTCTCTGCTCAGCAGGAAGCCTGCTTCCTTCTCTCTCTGCCTGCCTCTCTGCCTGCTTGTGATCTCTGTCTCTGTCAAAAAATAAATAAATAAATAAATAATCTTTAAAAAAAAACAAAACCTTTTTTATACTAGGCCTTATGATTTAGTCTCTTCAATAATTGTTTTAAAAGCATAAGGTTCAGGTATTTTGATTTTTTTTTTTAAGATTTTATTTATTTATTTGACAGAGAGAGACACAGCAAGAGAGGGAAGAGAAGCCTGGGGAGTGGGAGAGGGAGAAGCAGGCTTCCCGCTGAGCAGGGAACCTGATGCGATGCGGGGCTTGATTCCAGGACCCTGGGATTATGACCTGAGCTGAAGGCAGATGCTTAACGACTGAGCCACCCAGGCACCCTTGATTCCTTTTTTAAAGACTTATTTATTTATTTGAGAGAGGGAAAGAGAGAATCTTAAGCAGACTCCCCACTGAGCACAGAGCCTGATTCCAGGATCAGTGGAGACCACCCCTGCCGAAATGAAGAGTCAGATGCCTAAGTGACAGAGCCACCCAGGCACCCCCAGATATATTTTTTTAAGATTTTATTTATCCATCTGAGAGCGAGAGAAAGCGAGAGAGGGAGAGAACATGAGTGGGGTGAGGAGCAGAGAGAGAAGCAGATTCCTAGCTGAGCAGGTAGCCCCATGTGGGGCTTGATCCGGGGACTCCAGAATCATGACCTGAGCCGAAGGCAGACACTTAACCAACTGAGCCACACAGGCCCACCAATTTTGATTCTTAATATTCCAGGGCATATTCATTAAGCACGTATTGCATGCCAATCACTGTTCTAGGCTGGGAGGAGGAGTTAAAAATCCCCTGTTTCATGGAGCTCCCTTTTTAAAACAGTAGATACAAGATAAATGAGTGAACTATTTGGTATATTAGCTAGTTTAAATGGCAATGAGAATGAGTGAAGCAGATGGAGAATAAAAATCTGTGTATGTTTTTACATTTTATATAGGTTGGAAAGGCAGAAAGTCACTCCTCTCTGCAAGGCTCTAAGAATATTTAAAAATAACTTTTTTATTTTTGTTTTTTGACACTCTTAACTCAGGCAGTACCTAAGAGGAAAGTGCTACTCAGGTCTCTTGTTCAGCTCTTCAGTATGATTATAATTTAATGATGAAATTAATTTTTTTAAATTTTTTTTTTAAGATTTTATGTATTTATTTGACAGAGAGAGATCACAAGTAGGCAGAGAGGCAGGCAGAGAGAGTGAGAGGGAAGCAGGCTCCCCGCTGAGCAGAGAGCCCGATGTGGGACTCGATCCCAGGACCCTGAGATCATGACCTGAGCCGAAGGCAGCGGCTTAAACCACTGAGCCACCCAGGCGCCCCTAATGATGAAATTAAACCCAGATATACATTGCTAATAAATTTAATGGAACAGATTAGCAATAGCTTAGTGAGTGTAAGACTTAAGGCTTTAACTAGTTAATTCTTTAGCTGTCATTTCTCAGTACACTGACTTTAATAGAGTAGGCACATGGTTTTTTGGAGGTTCAGCAAACTAACAATATATCTACCTCACCCTGTCACTGTTACATGTTTATGCCATTGATAAGCTTATTTTGTAGAGTGTTTGTCAATACGGTTTCACATCCTGGCAGCTTTGTGTCTAGTGGGAATTGTAGCCCGGGTTAGAATCCATCACTGGTGGGAACCAGCCAGCTGAGCAGTGCACCACCTCGGGGAAGCTTCTGCTGGAAATGAAGTGTCCTTCAGCCGTGAGTGGACGAGGTGTGGGGGTGACAGGTTGGGGATCCTGAAGGTGCAGCAGGATCTCAAGCCAGTTTTATAACTGTTACCTTAGATAATCCCAGATGAGTTAAAGCTAAGGTATGGAATGCTTTTTTCCGTTTTATCCATTAAGGTCTTCCCCTGAGAGGAAAAAGGAAGGGTAAGGAGTGTACCTTGTAACCCCTCCCCATTCCTTGTTCGGATAGTATTAGCTCCCTTGTGGCCCTATAGAAGTGACTCCCTGGAGAAGTGTGGACAGCTGGAGGCAACCCTGTGGCCTATAAAGTGTCATTGGGAGCCACAGCCAGAGACTGCGGGGGAGGGAAAGGGTCACTTCAGGACTGTGGAAAACGCTCCCTTTCCCCTCAGCATCCTAAGGCCTTGTTTCTTGTGTTATTGTCAGTAGAGTCTGGGAGCTTGGATTCTGGTGCTGAAATTTTTTTCCGGGTTAGTTCTATAAATGATATTTTTTAAGCAACCTTTTTGTGGAGTTTCGTTCTTTAGTTCACTGAATTTGTAGCACAAAGGAACGGAAAGAGATTTATTGCTATCGTCATTACCAACTTCAGAATAGAAATTGGTGAGTAATTATACTTACATTAGACTTTTAAAAAGTATAACTGAGGGAAAGGGATGCAGCTGGCTGTATTTTTTGATAAGGTTCTGTGCTTTCCTCTTCCGTTTCTCTTTAGAGACCGTTCTATGGCTAATACATCATAAATGTGAAAAGGAAGTGCAAACACAATTACCACAGAAAGTCAAAATCTCTTCCATTCACTTCTTTATGCTGTTTGTGACTTGTCTGCCTGATTGTTTCAAAGTAAGAAAAAGCTTGGGATTCTTATCTATCATTATCAGTGGCACTGGCTTTGAGTGTGTGGTGTGGTTCTGACAAAACTGGGACAAAATCAACCTTCATGCTAGCAGCCATTGTACCAAACTAATCACAAGAATGTGTGCAGAATATACACAGTGAGCTTTAAAGGCAAGTACATTTGTCTAATGAGATAATGCAAGATACAATGCAAGGAGGGAGATCAGATATAGAATGAACATTCCGTTAACTCTGTAACAAAATATTCAGTGCCATCAGTAGCTCTTCCGTGGGGGCTTTGAGATTTTCTGTTCCACTCTGCTCTGTTTCTTAGTCCTCATCCAGTCCTGAAGCCCCCAGAGGAGGAGCTGAGAGCTGATGGGGCTCCTTAATCAAGAATACAGTGAATGTGGATGAAATGATCCCTGGGAAACAAGGCTGGGTTTAGAATTTGGTCTAGGATAACATCTGGACATTTCAGAGGTCACAAAAGGAGCTGGGGTCAAGGATTAACACAGCTGAGGTCTGCAGTCTGTGACACAGAGCCAAGGAGCAGCTTCGGGGGATTTCCGCCATCTTTTACACTTGAGAAATATAGCTCCTACTCCTTAGCTCCTTCCCGTGCCCTCTGGTCTAGCCATACCCTCTCCCCTTTCACTTTCAGGTTCCTCTAGCAGACAGTTTTCCTGGACTGACCAGGTAGCTTTGAGTATGAGCTTCAGGCTTATGGTAACTTCTGAGGGGTGGATAATTCCATAATGATAAAGATTAGTATCAGTATTTGTAATCCAAGATGAGGTAGATTTTGACTGCTTTCATTAAACTTATTTCATTAGATGATTAGAATAATCATTTAAGCCATTTGGTTCATAGTTACTCCCTTAATGCATTTTTTTTTCACCTAGAAAGGTTTACTAATGTTTTATGATTCTTGTATAATTTTGAAGAATATTTATCAGACTCAAAGAACTTCCCTGATAACTCGAGTCTGGTCTTAGCGACAAACTGTGCCATTTGGAAATGCTTGAAAACTTTCCTGACCACTTGTTTGAAGTTTGCTGTTTATTTTGATCAGCAGGTTCACTTGGCTACCCCTGTGGAAATGTTACAAGGGTCTTCTTTCAGTTCATTTCTGGTCCCAGGTTGACACAGATGAAGTGAGTTGCTCCAAACAGAAGCAACAGAGTTAGAGAATCTTCTGCCTATCATCTGAGCCAGCCTTGCTTAGCATCTTACAATTCCAGTTTCTATGGCTTGATTTGTTCTAATTCCCAGGACCTGGACTATTTCTTTTCCTTTTGATTTATACCTTTGCTATAATTTGTTTAGAAATTCAGGAAGTATGGAAGAAAAGTTAAGAGAGAAATCAGTTATCTCCATTTTGGGAAACCAAAGAGCAAAGTGGTTTTGTTTATTAATTTGATGTTGTATGTTTGAATAACAGTTGTTGAGAGGTTAAGGTCTTTTTCACAGAGTCATAATCTCTGAATTTCACATAAAACAGTATAAGGTCCAGAGAGAACTTAGTTTTCAAACTGCCACCCCAAACTGAAAACAAAAATGAGTAAAAAAAAAAAAACCCCAAACCCCAAAACCTCAATGAGAGCTATTCCTATTGACATGAAGAAATACTGTAATGATCATCAGCCTTTCAACAACATGGGATTAATTATCCCAGTAAAAAGAACAATACCCCTAATCTATTTTCACGCTTCTATGTCTCTGATGGAACCAAGTCTTAAGAGGATTCCCATAGGGGGCTGATGTATTTTCCAAAGTCCTTTGTTGTGATGAAATATGGAAGGTTATTTTCTAAGTACCAATTTGTGAACATAAGCATATGTATGCCAAGGGAGATTTGAAATTCAAGAAACTGATTTATATGAAACCACTTGTTTGATGTGATGTCCTTAATGATTTGGTTTTATTTTCATCCCATCCCTATGTCTAAACACATAATTAAAGTTCACCATTGTGAGAGGCTCAGATGTCCTTGCTTTTGGCTGTAATAGTAGAATTTTGATTTCCAGTACCAGTAATTCTTATAAATGAAGTCTACTGGTGATCTCCACAGAATGTAGGCTATTACTATATATGAAGAGGCAGAAAAAGTGTCATTTTAGTTTATATTTTTCTATGGAAATACCTTACACTATGAGATTAGGCAGGTCTTTTAGTGTTGAAAAATATGAATGAAACCTCCTGTGGATTCCATTGCTTCTTGTAGCTGCTGTGGAAATTCTGTCGCAATGCTTTCAGACCCCTTGACCACACTGTTGTACATATTTACTGTTGCACTGACTGCCTTCTTGCCTTCTTTGAAGCCTTTCCCAACCTGGCTTCTTGACCCTTCTTTTCAGAAGAAAGACTCCTAACCTTTTCCCATGACCATCTTTTAACCATATAGTTTAACTCTGCCCCAGTAGGATCTCCTTTTGCTTCCCTGTGGCATTTGACATTGCTCATCAGTGTTACTTTTTTGAAATTTCCTCCTTGGGTAGCATCCGTTGGGTTCACTGATGAAAGTCTATAATATCCCCTTTGCTTTCAACTCTCATTCTTGGCTTTTCATTCCCCTTTTTATATAAATTTTATCTGTCTTTTTAATAAACTTATCAACTCATCATGACCTCTACAATTACCTTTACATAAAGTCAAATACATCATTCCAGTTAAGATGTCAAGTTCCAAAGTCATGTCTTCTATATACGGGACATTGCACCGTATGTTTCACTTTTTTTTTTAATATTTTATTTATTTGACAGAGAAATCACAACTAGGGAGAGAGGCAGGCAGAGAGAGAGGAGGAAGCAGGCTCCCTGCAGAGCAGAGAGCCCGATGCGGGGCTCGATCCCAGGACTTTGGGATCATGACCTGAGCCGAAGGCAGAGGCTTAACTCACTGAGCCACCCAGGCGCCCCATATGTTTCACTTTTGCCTCCAATTCTGTCATTATTTTTCCTCTCTTGGGCCCTACTACCTTCTTATAATTGGCATTTTCCAATTTCCCTAGACTGGAAAGCTCGGTGTCTTTTTGGTCTTCTTGTTTTTTATCCCCTATCAAACCAGTTTCAATGCCCTATTGATTCCCTCTTCTGATTGTCTTTAGACATTTCTAAATGTCTCCAGGATGCTGCTACTTAGGTAATGAATTGATCTTCCTTTGTTCAGGAAAGATGTAACAATGACAGAACAGGCAGAGTGATAACCATGCAACAAACATGCCCAGATTAGTTTTGCTAAAATACTATTTTCATCTTTTTATTTATTTATTTATTTTGCCAAAGACAGACCTTACCTCCTTGAGGCTCACACGTCCTAATTGCCCCAGCTGACATTCTAGAACCTTCATAAAAATCTCCTTACCATATCTGTTCACACTTACCATGGTAACAAATCTCTCCTGTAGGGTTAGTTTGTTTCTCAAGTAATCCAGTCAGTTATCTTGCTGACTTATCTGATTGCCTCTGCTTATGCTCTTCTTTCTGCCGGAATAAACTCTCCTCTCTTCTTGGACACCCATAGTTTACTTGCCTTGTAAGACTCGATTCAAATATCACATTTCTATAAAGACATCTCATACCTCTCTTACCGTTCATGACCTCCCAATGTTTTGTTATTCATATCACAAATTTCATCATTTTAATGCTACTTGTCTTGCATCATCATTTATTTGGTTTCTGATATTGCTATCAGCTTAGGTCATGATCCCAGGGTCCTGGGATTGAGCCCCACATCAGGCTCCCTGCTCAACGGGAAGCCTGCTTCTCCCTCTCTCACTCTCCCTGCTGTGTTCCCTCTCTTGTTATATCTCCCTCTGTCAAATAAATAAATAAAATCCTTAAAAAATAACAACAACAAATGAACTGATAGATCTGGTCAATGTTACGAGTGTATAGCCTGTGCTTTTCTGTCTCTATGTCCTTTTCATTGTGTTTTCTCTACGTATCTTTAAGCAGAAACTGTGCCTTTCTCCTATTTTTATTTTCTATAACTAGTTTATAATGCACTGCCAATCCTATAGTGAACCTAGAGAATGAATGAATGACCAAATGCATTGAAAGTGAAACAAATAAATGTTAGTATACATCTTTTTAAAAAATCTCTTACATTTCCAAGTACATAAGAGTCTGAATAAACTATAGGAAAAGATGAGGGCAATGGAATTGAACAAAGTGTTGGATGGATATTATTATCAATAAGTAGGGCAAGGAAGTAGTGCCTAAGTAAGTATTATATTTTAGCATGTAATTATATCTTTTCAACCATATCTTATTCATTTAATGTTCCCAGTATTTATCAGGAATTCAGTAACTGGTTTTTGTGAAATGAATACATGAATTGTGTCTCATATATTTTTAAGTATTTGCTTAAATAATAATGCACTGCCGCAGCTGGTTTCCAAAGTTGTCTCCCCAAGGACCTTTACCTCCCAGTGGTCACACCTTTTTGGCATCCTTTCTTTGACTCTGAGCTGGCCCTGCAAGTTGCTGTTGACCAAAGACTCCTAGGTCTAGGTCATAAGAAGCTGTGCAGCTTGAAGAAAGTTTTGCTTTTGTGATGCTTTGCTTTGAAGCCAGTCACCTTGTAGGAAGTGGACCTATTCTGAGACCACTGTGCCATGAGAAGCTTGAGCCATGTTAAGAAAATCACACGAAAGTGAAAACACAGTCACTGTACTATAGTGTAAAAATGTACCTGTAAGGAGAGCCATGCACTTAAACTCATGTTAAAGGTCAGCTGTTTTGTGTGTCCTATTTTTCGCATACCACTGTTTGTGCAATTTACCTGTAGTTTTTAAATTGCTATACTGTATCCCATTCTGTGAGTGTATCACAATTTATCCATTCTACTCTTGATGGAGGTTGGAGTAGTTTCCTCTTGTTGACTAATATGGCTAGTTTTGCGGTTAGCAGTCTTATAAATGTCTTTGATAAAAGTAGGTACCCCTTTCTGTTGGGTGGTTTTGAATTGTTTTATGGCTATTTTGCATTGCATTAGTTTTGTGTCTACAAGTAGCCTATATGCCATTTTAGAGTGTAATGACTAGGGTGTATGTGTTTCTCTTTCTTATCATAATGCCTACCAAGCAGAGTTTATAGTTTAATTATTCAAGAAATATACATTGATTGTTCATTTAGAAATTTTAAAGCACATCTGCTTGGCTTCTCAAAAAAAGTTCTAAATTAATCATGGAGTTTGTACTCCAGTCATTAAGGACAAAAAATAGGGAATATCTTTTTAATTAGACATTCCTGTTGAATAAATAGCAGTTTGTTGGAAAATATTTCATCTCCCCAGAGCTATTGTTTATTGCTTTACAAATAACATGAGAAAGAAAATCACTTTTCTCATTATGATAAAAGAAAGGGTAGTAATAAACAACTGAAGTTTCTGTGTACTATTATCATACCTTAGGGTTCTAAGCTTCAATAAATCACTTGTTAGGATAGAGCTTATAAATTATCAGTGTGTGTAACTTGAGAAGAGCGTTAGAGTACATATTTTCTATTTGATGAGCTATGTTTTAGAGCTGCATCATATCATTTATTATAGTATAAATTAATGGGTACTAAAAGTACAACATTTTTTCCTTCACAGCTAATCAACTTGAGGAATTTTCTTGTTTTTTGCCTCTTTGTCATAACACCTGGATTATTTATTTTAAAAATTACAATGATAAAACTATTCCAAATAGGCCAGGTCTGATTACTTTCCATTCCAGCAAATTTACTTTAAGTGCCAATACCATATGGAAAAGTTTGACTCTGATATACCAGACTTTTTTTTTTCTTTTTTGGTAAAGTGTAACTCTTGAACAAAAAAAAATGAGTGACATGGAGGTTTAAATTAGTTTCAGATGGTTTATAGTTTGTGGTTTGTTGTTGTTAACTCTAAAGAATCTGAAGGATATATAAAAAGATTAAAGAATCTTTTCAACTACCAAGCTTAAAATATCCGTGTTTATGAACAAATGCCATGCATTTTCTATCTTGGTTTATCCTTGTTCCTTTAATTCCTAGTATTTTTTTTTTTTTTGAATACCGTGATGTCTTTTGCATCTTCCCATTCATCTATTTATTCAAACATTTACTGAGTGTTTTTTGTGAGGTAAACATTACTGTGGGCCTCCCATTTTCAGAGACTTGGCTCTTCCCTGGAGGAGATCAAGTGTACTGGGAATACCAGCTATATAGACGGATACAATATAATATCAGTAAACCTGAGGAAAGTAGGATCAGAGCAACTCGTTCTGCTTAAGGGAGTCCAGGAAGTTGTACACAGCAGATAACATTGGAAGGGAGACATGAAGAATGTATAGTAATTTGAGCAAAAAAGTGGAAGGAAAGATCTTCTGTGCAAAGAGAGTAGTGTAATACAGAGGCACAGATATGAGAGAGGTTTGGCATATTCAAGAAACAATGATAAGTGCGGTTTTCTTAGAGCTTAAAGCACACTGGGATAAAGAAGAGGGGGAAGACTTGAGATGAAGAAGGTTACCTTTTCCACTGCCAGACATGAAAAGCACAGCCTTCCCCCAGAATGACCTCCTCTTTTTTATCTTGGAACAGAACAGTAATATGGGAACTGGTAACCCTTGGTACAATTGGCAGGAATTGAATAAAAAGTAGGCTTTTTGATCAGCAAAGAAAATAGGATTGAGTTTTCTAAAAAAGTGTAAAAAGGACAAATGGGAGTAAAACCCCAGCATAGTCTCAGAGCAGTAAGTAATCAGTGGTCATTCCCAAAGTAGAGATGCTACAGCTAAGAAGGAAGGAAGCCTCCATTAGAGTGCCTTTGAGCACCGGGCATGGTTTTCTTTATTTCTTCATCTTCCTTCATCAACCTGGGTGAAACCCCAGAGGGCAACTGGATGGAATTAGGTAGACACTAATGTGGTTGATAGCAGAAATAGGCAACAGAGTGATTATGATAGGGAGATGGGCTGGCCTGAGAGTGAGAAAGTAAAGTTTAAAGGCATAAATCCAAATTTCTGCACTTCTACAATTACTGGGAAAGAGATGTTCTGTGTTTTAAACAAGCCCCTAAAAGAGGGGAACAGTATTATTAGAAGACTGTTGGGAAAGTAAATGTGGTCTTACCAGGACGATGTTGGTGAAGACAGGTGACACTGGATGGAGGCATCACCTCCATTTCCCTTTGTCCTGGAGGCCATATTTTTAGAGATAATTACAGAGAAGAGAATGGCTGGGGAGGTAACCAGGGTGGTGAACGGTCTGGGAAGAATATTGCAGGCAAAAGAGACAACGGACCTGAAGCTGATCAATCCTCCCATGGAATAAAGGAGACAAGACAGTCAAAAGCAAGAATTGTCTACAGTGAAGGCAACAACCACTAACTGGAAGTCCGAGGAGTAGATTTAGTTCTATGAAGAATTTAGTTCTATGATCTTTCTTACGACTTTCATTGACAATAGGGAAATAAACAACTTTGGAAGAAATACCTCCAAGATAATGGGTTCTCTGTGTATTGGAAGTGTTCAAGCTGTGATGGGTGCCAACTTGTCAGTATTGCTGTGATTTGTAGGCATTTTGACTAATGACCTTGAGTGTCATTGGAAGATGTCTGAAAATGTAAAATATGACACTCTTGATAGCCTTAAGATGTATGTAAACCAGATGGCCTCAGCTGGATGCATTTAGGAGCCCTGATGCCAGCGAGCCCTGGGCATGTGGTAGGGCTGTGTGCGAGCTTTCATTGGAGATCTGACTGGTGGGAAATGACCTAGTTGCTAAATTGAGATGAAATAACAATTATAGCCATTAGGAAATGAATGCTTGCTAGTGCCCAATTCTCAGCTGGGTACTTTATACACACTGTCTGACTTAGTCATCACAACAGACTTGGGTGGTGGAGTTTATTAAATATCCCTTCTTTTATCAATGAACAAAGAAAGGATTGACTAGATTGATTCCAGCTCCAACATTTGCCAGCTGTGTCACTTTGGAGACTTACGTTGTCTCCATGCCTCCGTTCCCCCATCGAAAAGTGTGGATAGTAAGAGTGGCTGCCACATAGATGAGAGTTAAATATGCTTAGTACATAGTAGATGCTTAATACAAGTTTGCTATCATACTTTAATTTTGACTATGGCTCCAAAGCTCATGTTGTTTTCCCTGAGTTGCAGTGGGTTGGGGGAATGTCACAGCTAAAGAAATATGAAAAAATATTAGAATCTTCATTCTTTACGGGGGGGAATATATATATTAAATATAATATTACCATATTATATTTTATATATATATATAAAATAAAAATATATTGTTCCACTTGGGAGTTTGGGAGAGAGCCAGGTAGCAGTTGATGATTACATGAGTAGTCTCGTATATTTATGTATAAGAACGGTGTACAGTATTGGAGTTATATATTCTTAAGGTTAACAACCTCTCAACACCAATCCAAAATGCTACTTACTTTATAAAATTTTTCCAGTCCTCAAACTGGAATGGGATTATGTTTTCCTTTAACTGCCCACCCCTGCACACACCCCCCACCCCTGACCCCGAATGTTCTTACTTGCTTATTATTTCCTGATTTATATCATGGTTACTTGTGTACTCTCCAAAGAACCTGAAGCTCAGTTTTGGCCTGGCCTTTAGCATCTCCTCTGTGGTATTTCTTGGAATACCTCAGTTCTGGTATGCAGGTACTCCAGTCTTTATTTGAATTGAGCCACATTATTAAGTTTTCATTTTTATCCTTTTTTTTTTTTTACTGACCCCTTTAGACAATACTGAAAGGCATCCACAGAACATTTGCTTTCTGTAGACCATAGAGTTTGTTTTTTTAAAGCAGATAGGCTAATTCCTAAAATTTTAAGTTTGTGTACTTCTTTAAAAACAAACATTACTTTAATGAAAATAGATCCTGAATCTGGTATCTGCATACCAATGATTATGAATCAGTGGGGGAGGAAAGAAACTTTATTTCACTCTGGCTTCAAATGGCTTTCATGCAAAAAGACTAAATGCTCCCTTTAACTGACTCAGTTGCACAGATGTGTGGATGTGTATGCCCCCCTTCATCACCCAGCCATGCTGGTGCAGTGATGCTCGAATGTGCACACGCATTGCAATACCTTCCACCTCTCCATCTTCACTGTCACTTCGTTTAAATTCTTATACCTGAGTTATTGTACTAGGTTCCTCATCGAGGTGCCTGCCACCATTCTGGACTCAGGTAAGCCCCCACCCTTCGTGATCATGAACGTTCTATGCACAGAGCTGACCATGTTCATGGACCTAGAATGCCACAGGAGTTTCAAGCAGTGAAGTTGGCCTCAGGGTCCTTCTGAGATCTCCCCCTCCCCCCAACAGATTTCTAGCAGCAGTCTTTCCCTGTCCTTTCCCTTCTGCCAGACCCCTTGGATTTTATGCTCAGAAATATAGGTCGTTTTTTGTTGTGTTATTCACTCTTTGATAACCCCTTAAATGTTATTGTAGTTATTAGGGATGTGGGCTCTACATCCAAATTTTATTTCCTTCAACTTCCACAACTGTAAGATGGGGATTATGTTAGTGCCTAAGTCATAGGATTGTTATGAGGATTGAGTTAATATTTGTGAAGTAGTACATCAGTGTACCTCTGTGCTCTGTCCTGCTTTGGGAATGTGTGTCATCATGCCTTTATTCCTGTTCCTGCTGTTCTCCCTATTTTTAAAAAAGATTTTATTTATTTATTTGACAGAAAGCATACACATGAATGGGGGGAGGAGGGGCAGAGAGAAGGGGAGAAGCAGGCTTTCAGCTAAGCAGGGAGCCCAATGCAGGACTTGATCCCAGGACCCTGAGATCATGGCCTGAGCTGAAGGCAGATGCTTAACTAGCTGAGCCACTCAAGCACCCCTGCTGTTCCACTGTCTTAAGAGTTCTTCTTCTCTATCCATTGCTTTAGAACCCTCCTCTAAAACATCAGTCTCTTAGTAAAGCCTTTCCATGTTACCCTTTACATGCTCAGAAAGATCTGATACTCCATCTACTTCTGAACCTTGAAAACAAATTTATATGGAACACACTGTGATGCAAATATTTTTATATATATCAGTGTCCTCTACTGAATCATCAACCCATGAAGTCATTATTGACTTATCATTGGTTCCTCAGAAGCTAGCTCAGTGTCAGGCACATCATTTTTAATAAAATCATTGGACAATTTTTTTTTTTTTGACTGAACAGCAAAGCATTTTACAACAGTATGTGGTGGTAGTATTGAATTTCAAGATTTCGTTTGGACTTTGGTCCAGAGCATGGTGTTCTTGTGTGATTCTGATAGATATAGATTCATATCTGCATATGTGTAGTTTTATTAGTGTATGCCTGATTGAATACAATCATTCCTGCCAGTTTGCATTTATTTAACTACTTCTGGTAGTTTATAAGAAATTAATCTTCTGACTTCCCATGTAAAAATGCAAGCCGAGAGTTGTGGTGATTCCGTGCCAAAGATCTGTTGCTGTTCACCTGGAAGACTGACGCGTCCTCTGGTTCAAGCTGTGCTTTAATAAACAGGAGCTCCAACACTTTGTGATGGGAAGTACAGCTAAGGACTCTTTGAAGTACACAAGCGGATCATGCTGAATGCTTTTCTAGGTCATGTTCATTTCATAAAAACAGTCAATTCCCAGCCATCCCAGAAGAGGAAATGCTGAAGGTCCCTCGCTGCACTGCGGGGCAAGGAGGAAACCAAGGGCTGCGAGCGGGAGGGGCCCCACCGCCTAGCCTTTCCTTGACTAGTAACTGGTGGGCATGGAGCCCAGTCACACAGGTCCCCACACACAGCAGCTTTCAGGCTAAATTTGTGCCGCTGCTTCAATGCAGAAGTTTTTTTGTTTGGTTTTGTTTGGTTCCCATGTTGATTTCCTAATCATGACTTGTTTTCAAAGCCAAACACGATAGCATCCTGAACACTCATCAGCATTTGGTCAGCTTTGCTGCCAAGCTAATTAACAGATTTTTATTTAAAGGGATGAGAATAAAGGGGATGATTTTGGTAAAGAAGTACCATCGTGGGAAATTTGATTTTTCTCTTCTGTTTAAGGATTGTTATTTCTAATTTTTGGACATTATGTTGTAAATATTAATTCCACTGGCCATGTTTGCTTTAATTTGAACACACACAGTTTTCAGATTCTGCTGACCATTGATGCTGACACATTTGTGATGGATATTACCAAGTTATCTTTTTTTTTAAAGGTATTTATTTATTTGAGAGAGAGACAGTGAGAGAGAGCATGAGAGAGGAGAATGTTAGAGGGAGAAGTAGACTCCCTATGGAGCTGAGAGCCAGATGCTGGACTCGACCCAGGATTCTGGGATCATGACCTGAGCCAAAGGCAGTTGCTTAACCAACTGAGCCATCCAGGCACCACCCCCAAGTTATATTTTTAAAAACCTGATGAGTTATTGAGAAGGTACCACTTTGGATCTAAATGCCAAGATCAGAGCAGCTACTTGTGCGCTGACAAAACTTATTTTTCTTTCTTTTCAAGGATGGGAAAACAACTTTTTAGTCTGGAATAGCAGGCCTCTCACTGCTAAGCCATGAAGCCTGAGAGTCCCGAAACCAGAGGCAGAGAATCCTGGGGAGGGTGCTTAGTGTAGGGGGTTAAAGGGGAATCGGGAAGGAATCTCTCTTCCCTGGCATGACCAAACATTTGGAAGGGAGAGGAGCAGCTAGGCCATTAGAGGCAATTTGAGTGCCATGTCCGGACAGGGCATTTGGGCTTGGCTAAGGTCCACAAATTATCTGGGGTGTGGAGCTGCTCCAACCTTGCATACAACCAGTGCTTCCCACCAGAAATATCCAGAATGATGTCTCTTTAATTCTGTTATCAGGACCATGAGGTTTCTAGCAGGGAACAGCTCTGCTGGAGGCTTTCAGGAAGCTTGATGAGTAAGAAGACTCATGTAGTGGTGGAAAGATCTCAGGCAGCTGTCACTTGGGAGATGGAAGTTCAAGGTTAATTTCACTTAGTTGGCAAATGTGTATTGAGAAAAAAGTTCATTTTCATAATGCTTCTTTTGGCTGGAGACAGGAGAAATGCAGGAAAGATTAACATTTTTCTAGGCTCTCTTTTGGGCTAATCAGGTTATACTAATGAAAATATTTTAGTGTGCAACGCACAGTATTAAGTGCACCATGTGTGTAAATTCTTTTAATTCTCACAGTAATCCCATGAGGTAAGTGCTCTTATTCTGCCTTTTTTACGGTTGGGATATTGAGGCACAGAGAGATGAAGTGATTGCCCCGGAATCACCCAGCTAAGTGGCATAGCTGGGATTTGAACCTCGTCTTAGAGTTGAGCTTCTGCTCTTTGTCAGGACACTGTACTGCCTGAGCATGCGGGGAGCATGTAGATGCAATAGTTGGCTTGGTCTCTGAACTCTCTGTAACACTTCATGGAGCATTGATTTATCTCACTGGGTTTAAGCTATTGATTTCCATTTATATTACTTCTCTCCTTCTGTAACCTTCCAAAGGCAGGGGTTTGACTTTGCATCCCTGGCACCAGCTTGCATTCCTGGCACCTTAGGAAATTCTGGAACACGGTGCCAGCAATCTGGGGTCCAAGAAGAACAGCAAGGCTGGGAAATTCAAGTGACCCTGTGACCTTTCTAGCTCTGGTCAGGGGAATAGAGATAATGTGTCAGAGTTTAGAAGTCACTGAAACCAAAGTTAAAGATGAATAGAATCACTCATTTCTGATGTGTTTTTGTTTGCTCTCCTTTTATTATCAATATCTTCATCTTTCTAGAACTATGTAAAGCTGGTCAACATTTCCCAGAACATAAGCTAGAGAGACCGTTAGCTAGCAATGCTAAATAGATCAATTCAGAGCCTCTATTGACATCATAAAGCCGGATTCTTTTTCTCTGACCTGGCTGGGCACCTTTAAGATATTTATTATTTCTTTCCAACCTGCCATACTTCTGCAGGGATTCTGAGGTTATCTCTGAGGCAAGCTGTGTGCATTGGGAGCAAAGGTTCAGTTACTGAATGTGTCCAGAATGAAGTCGCAGACTGAGAGTTCCTCTCCAGGTATATTTCAAGTTCATCTCCTGCCTTGTTCCCCCAAGCCCCCATCTCGTGCACTGGACTGACTGTTCCCACATAGATCTGGTAGCTGCTAACCTTGGGTCTGGCCTTTTCGATCATTGCCTTTTCGAGATACCCGATACCCCATTTCTTCCTCGTTTTGGAAACCCTTCTCAGTCTGTGATGTTCAGACTCCACCTTTTCTAAGCATCTGTCTAGGATCTCCCCACCTGCATTTGACTTCTTCCTTCCCTACTCTGATCATCCTTCTTTCTAGACTGTTCTTACTAAGGCAAGCCTCATATTAGGTATTTGAATGTGTCTGTCTTTTTCATTGGGAATTTTGGAGGACCAGAAATTGTGTGTGTGTGTGTGTGTGTGTGTGTGTGTGTGTGTGTGTGTGTATACATGTGGCTACTCCCACGTACATAAATATACCCAATGTCTTTGCTGTCCCATAAGGCAGAATAGCAGGTACTCAAAGATACTTTTTCCATTTGAATGACCACCCTCCATCTTCCTGTTCACCTTTTGCCTCCACACATCATGGATGCCTCATTCTGATACCACAGAAAATATTTGAACACTTCTGCCTTCTAGTCATACAGTTTTTGGATTGTCTCTCTTCCCATTCTTTTCATTTATGAAATGCTACAGAGTGCACAGCCACCTAGCATCTGCCTGGCCTCAGTTCTAGCCAGCACTCCTCCACTTGCCCCTGCAGTGGGACGAGGACTAGAATCAAAGCAGTAGGGCTGCTGATGATAGAGGTTTGGTGAAAGTCAATCCACTCCATAGCAGACATTCTCCTGGCAACCCTTCTGTCATTACTCCAGGAATGTTGCCTCCAAGGAGGAAACTGAAGCTCATGGAGATGACGGAGTGCAGCTGGGATTCAAAGCCAGATTTTGCTACCAAATCCCATGTTCTTTCGCCTACCACTCCTTAAGCCTCCTAAGCCCTGAATGTGCGTGACACGGTGCACTCCTCATCACCCTAGGGACTCTTTACTGAGAGAGAAATTGGTAGCCCCATTATCCACAGAGAACGAGCTCCACCCAAGGTCCCACCAGTGATAGTGGGAGAGCCCATGATTCAAGCACAGGTGTTCCCCCCTCTTCTCTTTCCATTGAACCACACCATTTCCTGACTCCCCAAAATATATATATATATATAGGAGACTTTGCGTGTCTTCTTTCTTTCCCAGGGTTGTTGCCCGCCACTCATTTTTTTTGTCTTCTAGTCCCCCCCCACTTAGTTGTGGAGCCTTGGGCCCAAGTTAGGGGTCTCTTACTTGATTAGTTTATCCTTTTGTTGGAAACTCAGAAGCTTCCCAAGGTAAAGCAAGCAATGCATACATAACAAGCAGGTGGTGATAACTGGTCAGGTGGAGGGAGCCTGTGCCCCATCCAAAGGGGCAGCGATACTCACGTCCAGTCAACTGCTGCTGAAGACTGGGACCCCAATGTTCCAGAAGCTCCTGCTTTTCCAGAGTAAGCTGGGATTCTGGATTTTTATCTGAGTTTTCCAAATTTTTGAAATGCAGAACAAGCAAACCAATCATGTGTATGGACCGGATTTCCGGACTGCTGTTTTGTGGCCTCTGCCTGGGGACCTGACTCGTCGCCCATACTTTGCTGTTTGCTGTGATTTCCCTATCCTGTAGAGATCTGGGTTTGTGACCTTGTTTGGGGGAAAGGAGAAGGAAATTAGTACATGAGATACAGAAAAAGAAATTCAAAAGTGTTAATATTTGATTTAAAAGATTCATGCTAAAATAAGTGGGGCACATCTAAATTTACATTTAAATATACATGGCATCCTAATTTAGCGACCACAAAGAATATCAGATTTCCTCAAAATAGAGTTTTCCCCAAATTAGTTATCCCTCTACCTAAATTTTGCCTAAGAATGATCTTTAAATGTATTTTAAAAACATCTAAATCTTAGATATTTTAATAATTAAAAATTTCCAGATCTAATTAAAGACTTCTAAAGAATAATACTAATATTTTATTTTCTATACATGTAGTTTGATAAGCATTTAAACTGTTTAGCCAAATTAGCATAGAACTTACACATATATTAGCAACATTTTAATAATGTTGCTCTATATTTCCTGCAAAATTATTGATGATTTTGTTATTTTTAAGTAGAAAGCTATGACTTCATTATAAAAATTTAAGTTGTCTCACTATTAAGTAAAACTAGCTTTATATGTCAACCTTTAATTAATTACTGTGGTATTGCTAAATTCAGTCACCTTCCAAAGACTCAAAATTATTGTCCCTCAGTCTGTGGAATGCACTTAAAACAGGCATTTAAAATCACTTGTGTGGGGATACACTTGAAGAAATACCACATTTGTAAACAGTGATCTTCCTATTTTTAAAAAAATGTAAATCACTTAATCCATAATGCAGACATGTTTACAAAATGAATATTGTCTGCCAGATGAATCAGTAATTTCTGTATTTTAATGCTTCTTAAGCTGCTCATTTTTAAAAATGCGAACCCCTTTGTTGGATCTTTCGAGAGTCCTAGACATGGCTGGGGAGGGCTGGTGCTCTCTGTGTCATGGAACAGTGGTTCTCAAGCCTGTCTGTACGTTAGAATCACCTAGGAGCTTTAAAGATACATATAGATCTACTTCAATAGATCTGACTTGCTTGGTTTGGTGTAGGGCTTGGGCATTGTTTTCTTTAGTTTTGAAACTCTCCCCAGGTGGCTGTAAAGTGTAGCTAGGTATAAGAACAGTCCTAGGACTTCGAGGAGAATGGCAGCCATAACTGATACAATGCACTGAGTTTCAGCCTGGGTCCACCTCACTCAAGGTCCCCAGCAGCCTACCCAGATTGTGCTACTGGGGCTGTGGCCCGTGTTCCCTTGGCCTAAGGCTGAAAGCCTCCGAGGTTAAGCTCTATACACCTAATGCAGTGGGGCAGAGGGGGTTTAATCTAGCCCCACTCGTGTGTCTGTGTGTTTTCCTTAATAATAAGTGCATTTATGGATTCATTGGGCTCTGTACTTGATGTCCAAGTTATTTTTAATTTCCCCAACAACTCTAAAAGTAGTGAAAATTATTATAACTTTACAAGGAGAAAACAAAAGAGCAGGGAGAGGGAAGAAAGTAATATGCCCAGGGTCATACAAGAAGGAAGTGTTGGGATTTAAATCCAGGTATTCTAACTGCAGAGTTCACACGCTTAAACCAAAGGGTTTAAATAAAATGCTCATGAAGTAAGGCAAGGAACAAAAATGGCCAAAGCTGCTCAGGGGCAAACACTAGGGAGTGGTGAGGACTGGGGAGCGCAAGGAGGGCAGCACCCCTCTGCTCTACCAATTGCTGCCAGGCAGCAAGTATAGTTAGCTCATCTAATGTTTTAAGAGGTACTCTAAAAAGTCTGGAATATTAATTTTTAAAATTATTTATTTATTTAAAGATTTTATTTATTTATCAGATAGAGATCCCAAGTAGGCAGAGAAGCAGGCAGAGAGAGAGGGGGAAGCAGGCTCCAGGCTGAGTAGAGAGCCCGATGCAGGGCTCAATCCCAGGACCCTGAGATCATGACCTGAGCCGAGGGCAGAGGCTTTAACCCACCCAGGCGCCCCCCAAATCTGGAATTTTTAATATGAATCTTCCTCAACTTTTAAACTAGCAAACCTCTGTTACAAATTATGCAATCTTCACTGTTCTTCGTTCTCATTAAGGGAAGCCCTGGTCAAGGACAGAGATACTGAAAAGACAATATGAGCAATGCATTAAGTTCTGTGAAAAGAAAGCATGTAGATTCTTTTGGGGAGGGACTTGGCTTTCCACAGACAGGACCTGCATTGATCTACACAAGCTCTTTGTGTTACTCTTCTGAAACTGGTATATACTGTTCTTTGTGACACTAAACTAAGCTGCAGGTACGGGAATGTCTTATTGATCTGAAGGTCATAGCAAGGATATCTCTCCAGTTTCTTTGTCATCTCTGTGGTCTGTGGTTCAGCACAGATGAGGGTATCATGATATCATAAACACAAGTGTTAAGATATAACCTGCCCCCATCAACTTAATATCCTGGTTTTGCTTAATTTTCATGTATAAATTTCTCATTTTTCTGCATGTGCATTAATGAGTCTCAGCTGGGAAGTATGATGAACATTGTCTTAGTATTTATTCATTCAACAAAGATACAGTCTGAGAAGTATTTAAGAACTTGGAAAAATAAAGTGTTTTATAATTTAAGGAACATTGCTTCAAATCTGATTTGGTCAGATATTGAGCCTTTCTAAATAATACCTAAGGTTAAGGAACATTAGTTATAAGCAACTTTTTTTTTTTTTCATTTTATTTTTTCAGTGTAACAGTATTCATTCTTTTTGCACAACACCCAGTGCTCCATGCAAAACGTGCCCTCCCCATTACCCACCACCTGTTCCCCCAACCTCCCACCCCTGACCCTTCAAAACCCTCAGGTTGCCCCAACCTCCCACCCCTGACCCTTCAAAACCCTCAGGTTGTTTTTCAGAGTACATAGTCTCTTATGGTTCGCCTCCCCTCCCCAATTTTTGAGACATAGATTTCTCCCTTAGTGTTCTAATACAGCACAATAGTTTAGAAATTCTTAAAACAGTGCAGTGTTTTGCAAAAAATGTCATTGTTAAGGGCAGTATAACCATGGGACCTGAATTATAGCACTTTGATTTAGAAACAGTCAAAAGCTTATTTTTCATAGCCTCTATAGCAACGGTTCAGATTCCATGAGTTTGAGTTATTCATCTGAACGTAATAGGAACTGTCTTCTTGTTAGAGGAATCAAACTGAGTTCTTTTAGGAGATGTAGGGGGTCATAACTGGTACCTTAGAAAAACAGGGGCAATGTAATTAGATATTCTTAAGGAAAAACTTCAGATGAATACATTTCTCTAGCAAAACCTAAGGTTATGAATAAAATTGCAATGTTTATTTTAAAAAATAAGTTTTGAAGATGATGGATTGTTTATTTCAGAACTTGAACTGTTCAAAATTATCCTTGGCTTAAGTTTGTAAACAGATTTCAATATATTCTGTATTTTTTTCTTTTAATGATGAGGAAATAATTATTAAAATTTGTTCTAAATTTATAAGTATTTAGAGATAGGTGTTCTCCTGTTTAAGAATTCTGTTTCTTTTAAATACAGGTAGGTCCTGAAATTAATGCCATGCTTCAACTCGACTTTCTAACCGTACAGCACATTTTATTGGACTGTGTTCTTTTTCCAGATAGTAACATCCATTTGTAATCATATGATTGAAGATGAAATGTTCAATTTGTACATAAAATTCTAGTTTCTTTGAAAGAATACTAATGTCTAACTTTTTGAAAATTTAGAATTACTACTTCAGTTTGGTAGCTACGTATTGAGTATTTTATCTAGTAATTCTATTGGTTATCTAATTAAGAAATAAAAAATATGGGCCAAAGGATTGGAGGAAATCTTCTGGAAGGAAGTGGGCTTTGATCTAGGCCCTGGAGGATGGATTGAAACCTTCCTTCACCACTGCAATGGTGGCTGCAGTTCTTATCAATGACACTGGTGATTGAAGGGAAATGACTGGAATTAGAGTATGACTTTGAGACGAGGAATGGCTGAGCGATAATATTTAAAAAGGCAGATGAAGTTCTGTAGGAATGATTTATATAATTTTAAACTGATTATTGCTCATCTACTATCATCTGGTCCTGGGTGATTCCACTGGTTAAAGCATACATCTGGTGCAAGCCAGATCATGCTTGCTGCTTCCTCTTCTTTTTTTTTTTTTTTCTAAGGTTTTATTTATTTGACAGAGATCCCAAGCAGGCAGAGAGGCAGGCAGAGAGAGAGGGGGAAGCAGGCTCTCCCCTGAGCAGAGAGCCCGATGTGGGGCTCTAACCCAGGACCCCTGGATCAAGACCTGAACTGAAGGCAGAGGCTTTAACCCAATGAGCCACCCAGGTGCCCCTCATGCTTGCTTCTGTCCCAAGGCTGTAGACTACACTTACTATCTCAGAAACCTGCAGCATGGGTCATCAAGCAGGTGGCTATTGACAGGCAACAGGAAAAAACCTGCATTAGCCAGCCCAGGAAACTTCTCTTTTGCCTTTGACAATTATTCGACATGGCATACATACCAGAACAAAAATTCAGTAGGAGTTGCCTTAATATTGTCACTGAATGTATTATTCTAAGTTTTCTGGTAGAGAAGAGAGAAGATTCTTTCACTGATTACAGCCTTTTGATGTCGACTAATTGTTTCTCTTAAATCTTGAACGAAATATCTTCCTGTACTTGCAGAAGATAATACAGATGACTCTGAGTTATTTACATATAATCATATATTAAGCAGTTGTTGGAAAATTGGAATTCAAAAAAGAACACTGGAGAAATGAAATCGTTATACCCAATAAATTTAACATGTTTTCATTACGCATCTGTTATGCGTGAGATTCTGGGCTAGATTCTGCGAGAAAACCAGGGAAACAGATTTAATCCTGGTCTTTAAGAATTTTATCAGTAACTACCATTGCTGACTCAGTATTCAGGAGAACTGCTTCACCATGAAGTCCAGATAATGAGTATGTGATAATGACATGTGTATGGAGCTTGTGCTATGTGTCAGACCGTATAAAATCCAGGATACATTAAGAGTAAGAGCTGTGCCTGGAGAGGACACAGGGGTTAGACCCTAGAGGACAGTATATGCAAAGGAGATCTATACAATTTGAATATAATTTGATAGGTATATAATTCTATCCTAAAACTAAATTTTAAATATTTTGAGGGGAAGAATTGTTTCATCTTTTTTCTTTTCTTCCCTTCTTCCTGCTCCATAGTTTTCTCCTCTTCTTTTAGACAGTTTACTTAGTACACTCTTTATGTTGATTGCCCTCCATACATAATGATATATAATAAAGTTTTACAGATAATGGGAAGTATAAGGTTTAGAGTTATTGTAAAGCTACCGAATAGAATTACATGGCCTTTCATGCTTAGATTCCTTAAAATTAGTATAATGCATAACATTTTCTTAATAAGCCTTTTATTATGGGTTTTAATTTTTTTATTTTCACTGCTTATGTATCACAGACAGACTGTGATATAAATTGCTCACCTGAAGATGATTGAGAATTGGCACTTTAACTTATTTTTAGAGTGTCATTTGTAGTCCTAGATAAAACCACATTCTCCCCAACACTTGGTATCGTTAGTCTTTATTATTTTAGTTCCTGGTATTAGTGTATCTTATTTTCATTTTAATTTGATTGTTCCTGAAAACGGATGACCCAAGCTGCTCTTTTAAGCGTTTATTAGCATTTTTGTATCTTCTTTCTGTTCAAATGTTTACCCGTTAAAAAATTGTAAAGTATTTCTTTTTTTTTATTATTGATTTAAATATTTGTATATTCTACATAAGGAACCTTTGTCATACTTATGTATTACAGATATTTTTCCCCAGTCTGTGGTTTGCCTATTAATTACCCTAATTAATGGTGTCTGGGTGCGGGCAAAACTTAGATTTAACATCATAAAAGCAACAGTTAGCTTTATGGAGAATGAATGCTTAGGATAATTATTATCATTATTAACTCCATTGGTCATCTTCAAAGGAGATTTTATGCTGTTTTGAATTCATTAGTACATTGTTTTGGATGTCTGAAGACTGATTCAGGGTTTCAGGGTTTGGGATGTATCCTATGTCCTAAACCCTTATAAGCTCCTGTATTTCTCTCTGTAGTAGTAATACAATAATTTTGGATGAAAACAAGGTAACTCTAAGTATTTAAATTCCTCAAATGGTGACAGGCCATTTCCTATATTTTGTAGGTGAAACTAGTGGGTAGTATGCTAACCAGGCAGACTTTGGTCTGCCCCTGGCAACTGATGGAATTCGTTAGCTGAAAGTAGGTACTCAATTGTATTGTGCTCTTTAATGTGGTCTTAACTTACATGCTATAATTAGGTTAAGAGGACAGGATTTTCAGAAAATTGTCTTCTGTAGCAATATTCTGTTACAGATACAAGAGCTTACTCAAATTCTGTGCTTTTTATTCATTTCAGGAAAAAGTCCCTACAATCAAATCAAGTAGCCTTAAGTGGAAGATTTCTGTGCTCAAAGATATGAGGGAGTGCCATCCTTTTCCAAAGCAGGGCTAGGAACTTTGGAAATCATATTTAGAAACTGAACTTTATTTGGTTTCTGTTTCAGCCTCTGCATGAGGTCTCCTGACCTGACTATTTTAATTTCCCTGTGGGGGAGTGTGGGTCTCATAATCCAGTGAGCCATGGGAGAGTTGGTGCTGAGTCAAGCAGGAATTTATTCCAGGCTCCCTCATATCCTGGCTGCTTGACCTTGGAGACGTTACTTCACTTCTTTGAGACTTAGTTTCTCCATTGCTAAAATTCAGCTAAGATTATACCCAAACTTAGAGGATTATGGAAACATTAATTGAATTAATTTATATAACTGGTGAAAAAAATGGACACTTTATTTATTATATAATTAATAAATTAAATATTATTTCTCTATCTGTGGTAGAAATAGTATGTTTGAACAGTAACCTTAATTTTTCTGTAACCTTAATTTTTCAGTAACCTTTCTTTTTCTGGTCATGTGGCAATGGCTAATTATTTCATGTCCCTTTATTCATATGTGTTCTTATTAATTAATTCTTTAGTGAATAGGCATCAAAGCAGTTATGTCTGTCTTTACTTAGCCAACTGAGAATTCAGAGTTGTTTATATTTCTTGCCACTGAGAAAAGGGCAATGCCAATTTATATGAAATACTCTTATTTTAGCTTTTTTAGTTTAGTATTTGGGCAATTTTCTTGATTCAAATAATGTTTAATATTTTTCTTAAACAGTCACCATCCATATATGAAAATGTATAAAACATTTCCCATTTCTGAACAAATATTCCAGCGAGTGTGGACTTTTGACCCAGGGAGTTCATCATTCATTTCTATCACTTTGGAATGAGAAAGAACCCAGTATGGCCACATCCCATTTATTCTTCACTTAATGAAGTGATACATAAGAAAGCAATTGTTGACAGAGTTTATAAGTCGTAATTTTTGATGGCTTCCTTAGTTCAGTCTACAGAACAGAAGGGAATATTTAAATGAAAAAGAAACAGAGAACAGAAGAAATAGCCATGCATCTATTCCTTAACTGGCATTTTAAATGATTTTGAGAAATAAAAAATGGGATTACTTGGATCGGTGTTTATTAATTGAAATGGGGTGTACTTATGTGTGTGTGTGTGTGTGTGTGTGTGTGTGTGTGCATATGGATATGTGAAAAACATTTATATTTATGGAGGTACTAACAAAATTCATTTCACCGAATGAGAGATGCCGTAGCTTCATCACTCATCTTCCTGCTTCTGAGCTTGCATCTCATTTTTTGTTATCAGAAAGGTACCAGAGTCCATCTAAAACATAGGCCAAGCCCTGTCACTACTCAGTTGGAAACCTTCCCCATTGCACTATGAGTAAACGTCGACGTTCTCATTATGGTCAACAAGGTCCTATACTCTGCCGTCTCCTTACCTCCTTACTCTCTGCTCTCATCCTCTACCTCTTTTCCTTCTCTATAAGGTGATACTATTTTTGGCCCCTGCTTACACATGAAGAAACAGAGTCTCAGAGATTTCTTAATCTAGCTTGCATTCAGTCCATTGTTCATTTATGAAACATTGAATTTCTACTTTGTGCACAGCACTGGCCTGTTGTTCTGGGTATAAAGGCGGTTAAAATACTGTGTTTATTCCCATCAGCTTCAAGCTAGTGGGGGAGAAGGGTGCATACATTTAATACAATCAAGTAGTACATGAGGTACAATCATGAGAAAGTGCACAGGGCATTCTGGAAACCAGAAGAGCAGAACCAACCCCAACCTAGAGAATTAGAGCAAGGCTACCTACAGAAGAGGACCCTGAACCACTGTTAGGGAGGAGTAGAAGTTGACTAAATTTGGAGTGGAGGAGGGCATTCCAGGGAGAGGGCATGGTGAGGACACAGGCACAGAGTACGAAACAAGGTGATAAATGGACACTGGGAGATGGCGGGTGTTTCAGGACCATAAACTTAACACAAGGCAATAAGCGATAAACAGACCGTATCGCCTCTTCCACCCTGGGAAGCAGGGTCTGGAATGAGTTTTACTGTCTTAGGTCCAGGGAACTGGGATGAGCAAAGACACCAATTCCTGAGTATCAAGCTGATAACCCACCTCTACAGTGTGACTCGGCACTATAAAGTCACGTGCTACTTCATTTCTGAATTTTATTCCAATTCTTTATCAGCTCTAGTGTCCAAATCTAAATCCTATTGCATTTGGAAGAGGCCATGACAATAAAAATTATTCCCCGGTAGGTGCCCTTTTCCCTTCCTCCCGCCTCCTCTTCTCCCCACTCCACGTCAAAGAGCATCTGTATATACGTGTAACTTTCAGACCAATGATAGCAGGACACATGCTCCCGTCTCCCTGAATAATATCATTGCTGCCTGACGTCTTCTTGCTGGGGGCACTTAGGACTTCCAGACAAACCCCCAAATATTGGGTGTAGTTCTGATTAGATTTTAGTTTACTGTTTAGTTTGTTCTTTATATTGTTTGCATTTTCAAGCTCTAAGCTCTGCAAATAATTGCCCTAAACCATGTTAGTAATGTGCACTCAGCCTAGGGACAATTTCATGTACATCCCACTAAGGCTGCTTCTTGAGGATCTAGGATGATTTAAGTGTTCTGAAACACAGAAAGTACTGGTATTAGAGGGTGTTTGCTGTTTTGGAGCAGTAAGCAAATCTCTTGCATCTTTGTGGTTATATAACAAAATTCATAAAGTTTTGAATGGACATTACCTTTTTTTGTTATTTTACATAACCAAGGTCAGAAAAAAATGCATAAATTTTTGTTGTTATAATTGCTGTTTTCGTGTAAGGGAAGTTTTCTCGTTTACCTGCATCCAACTTGCTTCATGAATATTCAGCTGTTGATGGAGCTGCAAGCTAATATCTATGGAAATGAACTCATTAATAGTATTTTCCTGGCTCCTACTTGGTTCATGAAGTATACAGACTATTTATGATATTTCCTATTTCATTTTCCTCTTGTCTTTTGAAACATAGTGGGATTATTGATAATAATTGTTATCTCAGATTTTCAGTTATTTTTTCTCATATTTCTTGAGTGCATAAGCAAAATCTTTCAGATATTTGCCTTTTTAAAGATTGTTAATGTATTTTTACAAAGCAAATTATGAATAAAAATTATAAGTGGCTTAAAGACAAAATAAAGATATTTTACATATTTATACATATATGATGCTAATCCTGCTGTTAGTGCATTGATTATCACATGTTGTATAAAAAACTGATTCTTCTTGAACCTTCAAGAAGAATTAATTAGAGATTAAATGTACTGTTATTTAGAGATTAATTTAGAGATTAATTAATCTAATTTAATTAATCTAATCTAATTAATCTAAATTAATTTAGAGATTAATTAATCAGAGATTAAATGTACTGTATTTAATGAGAATAATATCTGGCAAGTATATTTGGTGATATAAAATAGGAAAAATTAGTAGTTCTAGCTAACAGTGATATATTGGTTTTTGATGTAATAGTTGCTTCACAAATATTAATTTATTTAACCTTTGCATGAAGGTTATAAGAATAAATACCATATTATTCTCATTTTACAGATATTGGGACTGCATCAGGGAGGTAAATGTACTGGTGAGATGTCTTGTATCTAGCATTTGGTAGACCTGGGGTTTGAATCCAGGCAGACTGGCTCCAGAATTCAAACTTTAAACCGCTTCACATTCTTTTTTTTTTTTTTTAAGTTGACAAAGTCTACAAACTGGACTGTCTGTTGTCTCAACACCTGTGCATTCCTTCCCCACTGATTGAAAGTACCACGTGCTTCATGGGGCATCTGGGGGGTCAGTTGGTTAAGCCTCAGGCTCTTGATTTCGGCTCAGGTCATGATCTTAAGGTTGTAAGACTGGGCTCCAGTGGGGCTGTGGGCCAGCATGGAGTCAACTTGAGGATTCTCTCTCTCCTCCTCCCTCTGCTCCTCTCTCCTCTCCCCTGTGCATGCTCGCAAGTGTGCTTTTTCTCTATAATGAGTAAATTAATTTAAAAAAAAAAGCACCACTGGTTTCAGATACAGAATTCCCTCCTACTCAGAGTGTTTTCTGGGCTCTTTTCTGTTCCACTGGAGTGTACTAGCCCCAAACTAACTGTTAACATTACTATACTTTAGTTCCTTTTAGAAGTAGAGTTCAAATAGAATGAAAATGGAAAGGAAACAGAACTACAGACTGATAATTGGATGGTATGTTGAATATCTAGACATGAAGAAAGGAGAGAAGGGCGTATGGTAAGTCAGAAGGGGCAAAAGGATGTTGGTAGAAAAGTCATATGTATCTTAAGGATAGGAATGAACAATTTTAGGAGTTCTGAAGAAAAGGTAAAATAGATACAGAAATTTCTAAATAACAAATTTAAATTTAAATTTAAAATTAGTTCAAGCATATATGTATCATGAAGCAAATTTAAAAAACCTTTCTTCTCTACCTTGTGGGATTTTTATAGTGAGCTAGAACAGAGTGTGAAAAAAAAAAAAAAGAGGTCTGGATACCAGGCAGAGATGAATCCTTGTGTTGGGATCCTCAAGTCATTTCTCTGGGTTGTTTTCCAGCATTAAATACTTTTCCTTCCATCGCTGCTACATTTCCTTTTCTTTTCTTTCTTTTTTTTTAAATATTTTATTTATTTGATAGATATCACAAGTAGGCAGAGAGGCAGGCAGAGAGAGAGGGAAGAAGCAGGCTCCCTGCTGAGCAGAGAGCCCAACGTGGGGCTCAATCCTAGGACCCTGAGATCATGACCTGAGCTGAAGGCAGAGGCTTTAACCTACTGAGCCACCCAGGCGCCCCAGCTACATTTCCTTTTCATGGGAACTGAATTCTCAAATAACGACTTAAACAGGAATAGTGTTCTGCACTTTAAATTTGGGAAATGACCAGTTTCCTGTGCCAGAGAAAAATTTGTGCTTGAGAATATAATCTATATAGTGTGCTTTGTACTTCCTGCTTAGCCTTTTCTTTCATTGTGCTATGTTTTTTAAGTTATCTGATATCACTGTGAATTCCTGAGCAGCACAATGTGAAGTATTATATTAGAACCACAATAGTCTCCTGGCATCTCTGACTAAATATTTGTGCAATATTAAAAATAAGTTAATTGAGCCGACATTTTATTGAGGAAACATTTTCACAAGTATGTTCGTATAAGCTTATGAATGGCCCTTGGAAATTCATTTTATCCCATATCGATCACCAACACCGGAAACATACTTTTATCTTATTAAATGGCACCCAAAATTCTGAGATATTGGAAATACCCTTTTTTGTTATTAATTCAGAATGTAATGAAAGGTTCATTATTTTCATCTGACTTTGAGCTCTTTTACAAATATTATGACTTGTAATACATAAAGGAATAGATTTTAATTTTTGTTCTATAATCTCGCCTAATGCACCACATTTGTTTAATGGTTCTCTTGGTGCTATAAAGAGTTGATAGCATTCAGAAGAGCTAAGGCAGCTCCAAGGATATTAGTCTTCTTTTCTGTACCTGACTTTTCTGTAGAACTTTTTTCAGATTGGCCTGTCATTTTACTTTATTTTAAACTATTAAATATTTTTTTAATAAAGTGACTTTTGGCAATAAATTTCTCTTGGCTTATATATTCCAAGTATCATTTGATTCATGATGATCTTGTGTTCCTTATATTGTTTTGGGTGATGTCTTTTTCCGGAATGGTCAGTGATACACCAAACTTCAGGAAAAAACCAACTAAATAAATAAGATTAAGAAGTGCCCAATGTTTATAGTCTGCTTTTTTGAAACCCCTCAGAGCTAATCCTCCTCAACACACCTATAAACACCTACCACACACCTATGCAGATACAGGATGTCTCATAGGCAGGGAATGCAGCCAAGGCTCTGAGCCTTGGTTTCCTCACACATTAAATTAGGTTAATAATAATAGTACTTTGGGATGTTTGGGTGGCTTAGTTGGCCGAGTCTCTTCAGTCATATTTTCTACACATTTCAGAAATTTAAAAACTAACAAATGCAAAGAAGGTAGAAAAAATTAATTCAAGACCAAACTGTAAGGTGTTTATAGAGACTGCAGCCCATCTATCATCCTTGAGAGGACTTAGAGCACAAAGTACTAAGAAAAGTTGAACAATGTATGTGGAGTAAGGCCACACTATGGCTTTGATTTCAGTGATGTGCTTCATGATCTTGGTATGGACAGAACTCACACAGGCTGATAAAGTAAAATGACAGGCCCATCTGAAAAAAAAATGTAAACTTTATGTTAGAATTAACATCTAATATAATTGTTAATGCTTTGGAAAAACAGACGTTAAGTCAATAGGCTCCAGTTTACTTCGTGCTTTTTCTTCAAGCTTTTTCTCTTCTCATTGGGGGAATTTTTCACTCTTAATACTTTAAGACCAAGTACCATTTTAAAACTTAGAACTCTAGGGCTCAGTCAGGGGACCATGCGACTTGATCTCAGGATGCTGAGTTCAAGCCCCATGTTGGGTGTAGTGATTACTAAAAATAAGCAAACTTTGAAAATAAAATCAAATAGAAGTGCGGAATTGTAAGGGCCTGGTTGGCCAGAGAGCGCCATTTCCTTGTGGGCTTGGGTTGACCCTGCCCCTCCCAGAGGAACTTGCTTGCAGGCCCCGGATATGGGGGCGGGCCAGGTTGGATGGAGACATCCAATCAGTGTGGTGCACATATATTTGCTGTGGTGAATTGGGATTCAATTGGCCACCCCTATTGCTGACCCAGGGTGACTGTGCAGTTTTCCTTGTGTGTTGCATTCTCATTGGCCACCTGTGTGTAGGCCGGGCTCAAGCACCTCTATAAAGGTTAGTCTGTGAGGCGGGGGAGTAGTAATAGTCTTTGGGGTAGTAGTGGTAGTGCGCTAGTCCTCGGGAGCATGGGGTCCTTGGGACCAGCATCATCGGGAGCATTGTAATCCTCAGGAGCGGAGCGTCATGAACCTCGCCTGGGAGAGGCCTCGCCGCCTCCTTTGCTGGGGAGAGGCCTAGCTGCCTCGCTTCCCCGCCTCCCTCGCTGCCTCGCCGCCTCACCGGGGAGCGGCCTGGCCTGGCCTAGCCTTGCCTCATAAGAGGAGCAGCCTGGCCTCGGCTCGCCTAGCCTTGCCAGGTAAGGGGAGCGGCCTGGCCTCACCTCGCCTTGCCTCGCCTGGTAAGGGGAGCGGTTGGGCCTCGCCTCGCCTCGCCGCCTCGCTGGGTAAGGGGAGAGGCCTGGCCTGGCCTCCCTTCACCTCGCCTGGTAATGGGAACCGCCTCGCCCTGTAAGGGGAACCTCCGGAGTCGGTGTCCTTGTTGTGGTCGCCTCTTTGTAAGTAGGGCCCCCACTGGTTGGTTTGATTTTCGATGCTTGGTGGAAGTAAAGCTTTGCTTGACTTTCACTTTGTGTTGGTTTTTGTCCTTTGATCCCGGACCCTAACAGAATGATTACTATTAAAGAAAGCTTTATAAAAGGTAACAGGGCCTTGACAAAACCTCAAGATTATGTGCTGAAAATTTAAAGGGCTACAGAGATTTCTAAGTCACAAAAATCAGTAAAATGAATTTTATATAAATTAGATGACAATATTAGTGTTGAGAATAAAAAATAATTGCCGTTCAGTTTTGGTCTGGGGCTAACAGGGAATAGTGATGACTGCAGTGGGTGAAGGGAACTAACTTGTGGTTGCTTTTGCTCCAGGCTATTGCTACCATTCAGGAATGTGGAACCTGGGTTGATTTTTTTTTTCCCTAGCATTTGAAGAGGGACTGTAATGATTGATTTTTATGTAAATGTTTTTATTTCCTTAAAGGGTAGCAGTTGAAACAATATTTTAACCAATTGTGTTACGTTCAAAATACCTCTACTGCTTTCTATCTCCGCTTTAGACTTAACTCACTGCCTTAAGTCAATGGAAGTTAAATATCCAAGAAAGATGGCTATTATTAATCTACTTTCATGGGCTGAGCGGTGAGGATGAGATGTAGGAATTGAAATCACAAAAACACACAAGAGAAAACCAAAAACTTAACAAAATAACAAAAATTGGCAAAAAACACACTTCAGAAAAGCTTGGTATGCTTTGAAATCACTTAATAAGTATTCTGATTCTTACTCTCCTTTCCATTTTATGCATCTCCGAGATTCCATTGATCATGGTTTTGGTTTTTCCTTCATCCTCTGTCCATTTTCACTAGTGGCTCTCTAACCACCTATTAACCATCCTTGAAATCTTGTGCCTTGTATGTGGTTAGATTACTGATTACATGCTGATCCTTCATGAATTCTTGCCCCTGAGAAGTCCTGAAGAGCACAATTCTGTCATGCTGCCTTTTAACACATTGAGGTCAAACAGAAGACACTAAATAATGTTTTAATTATCCTCAAATCCTGAAGAAATTTCAGCCAAGGAAGTTTAAAAAGTATCATTGTATGGTGAAAAATGATCTTCGTCTAGATGTTGGTGATGTTAATTTTGAAATAATAGTTGTTTTGAGAAAGAATAAAACATCTTTTCGTGGGAAATTGAGTACATATTGACAGGCTCTCAACAAATAGGACGTAATAAATCCTTTTGGTTCTGAATCATGAAAAAACACCAACATTCCAAGATTTTTTCCTCTGGATATTGTCTGGATATTGACATACTGTTTGGTATCCCTGTGATCTTTTTAGGCATCTATCTGAGTAACCCAGAGTGACATGTATTTTCCTTTAATGGTTTGTAGAGAGATAGATGCCCAAGAGAGAGAGAAGCAGACTCGCCGCTGAGCATTGAGCCCGATGCGGGACTCGATCCCAGGACCCTGAGATCATGACCTGAGCCGAAGGCAGCGGCTTAACCCACTGAGCCACCCAGGCGCCCCTTGTCCCCAAATTCTGAAGGATATATTCCCAGGGAGAAACTACTGTGAACCAGGGTTTCACCTTTTACAACTAAGCTATTATTCTCAGGAGTTACTGGGTTTTAAAATTCTGGTTTCCTATAAAAAATTTAGTTCTAATCAACACCTTGTTATTTTATTAACCTAATGTTGCCTTCACAATATCTTTTTTTTTGTTTTTTTTTTTCATGCAGGTATTCTTACACTGAATGAACCAGTGTGCTGCATCAAAAATTGATCAAAATGTAACAGAAGAAACAGTGAAGGTGAGAAGAGGCACAGTCTGCCCTCAACCCAAGCACACATTCCCTTTTAGTTAAAATTTCTTCTGTGGGATGTTACTCTAGGCTCTTGAGCTTCTCCTCAGTTCCACTATAAGTTCTGTGCCAGTCACTTGTGTGGACGACCCTGAGATAAAGGGAAAGAGGGTTTGGGAAAAGAAACAGAGTGATGAGGACGTAGAGGCGTAGAAGACATGGAACAATTTTTTGCTGAGGCCTTTGGGCAGTTGGAAAAGAGGAAGAAAAACAAACACATGACCAAGAACCTCAGTGTCTGTGAGCAGGGGGGAACAGAGCCCTAAGTGGGAGCATTGCCTGAGGTGGCTTAGGAAGCAAGATGTGGACAAATGTGACTTCAATCTTTGATCACCAAAGAGTAAATGATTTGGGTGGTTCCGTGGTGCAGAAAATGTCTGCATAATGTCTTCAACTCAGAAACACATGTATAAGCCTTTCCTTTTAGGCTGCAGGAAAGGAAAATAATGAAGAGTTTTGTAAAGGGGGAGGAGGTAAATGAAAATTAATTGCACTACTGTTATTATTCATTTAAGCTGCCTAAATTATTATTGATGTTTATTTTTGGTGCTGATTTGCTGTTTTATTTACAAAAAAAAAAAATTCCCAAGGATTTTTATAGGCTCTTCTATTTTTTTATAAATTAAAAATGAACTTTTAAATTCTCTTACCATGGGAGCATTTTAGTTTGTGTGCTTTTGGTCCCGAGCAATAGACACTTATTATTCAAACAAGTTGAAGACACATCAGCTCTCATTTGGGGACTCCAGACAGAAGAGAAGGTTCAGGACTTGTGACTCAGGGAGGTCGATAAGATTGCCAGGTTCTGTCTAGCTCTTCACTTTCATCCAGGTTATCTGCTTTGCCCCAGGGCTGGCTCTTCTCATCCCTGCAAAATGACCTTGTAGCTGTCCAAGCTATCACTTCCAGACACAGAACCTTTCCAGAGGGGAAGCTGTCCATTCCAGGATACTGTTCCAGAGACCAAAGAAGCCTTTGCCCCCAAAAGCCTGCCAGCAAATCTGCCTGCACTATGTTACCTGCTGCCCATTCTCACTAATGGGTTGGGGACTGTCACGCTTGGATTTAGTTATTCAGGCTTTTCCTGAGAGCCAGGAATGGGTTCCTGGTTCCCAGAGCTGTGTAGGAGTAGAAAGGATGTCCAGACAAAATTGGTCCTCTGCCCTCTGCGTGGGTAGAAAGGATAAGCATGCCCTGAAATTTTCAGCTTGCAAAGAGAATACTATCCTCTCATGGACTTTTTTTGTTGACCTGCTTCACTATTGCACTTATTATATTTATTTGTAGATGCTGTTCTCAAATATTGAAGGTATCCTTGCTGTACCTAAGGAATTTTTAAAAGGCGTGGAAGAATGCCTGCATCCAGAACCTAACACTCAACAAGAAGTGGGAACCCGCTTTCTTCACTTTGTAAGATCAATTTCTGTTTATTTTAGAAGCTCTGCCCCATCCCCCAGATTTTAAGGTTCAGCTTTTGGCACAGTAGCGTGTGAGAACTCAGTGTAGAAGTAAAATGTGACACCGAAAGTTTGGGGTCTTTTAAGGCCAATGAAATCTTCCACTGAGAGCCAGGAAAGGGGTGAGGTCCTCACATCATCCATTTTATTCAGTGAAGAACAAACAGCCTTTTCTTTTTTCCAGCAAGTTAGTTCTTGGCATCCTCTGTAGCTTTGAATCCTAATGAATATTCAGGCTGTTCATAATGAATGGATTTTTATGTTTCCCCCAAACATAGAGCATTTCCCTTTTGAGGCAGAAAATCCTTACTCTTACAATGGCTTGATGAGCCTTTTGTGAGTCAGAATGTTGCCTTGTTCATGGGCTGGTAACAAGCCTGCAGGTGAAGGAGCCCTGTCACTCTAGGTACACAGATGCAGGAGTCTCTTGTTTTTCAAGGGTAATTTCTCAGAAGGTCTTACTGAGTGGTGCAGAAGAATAACCAGTCAGTCCTCTGTTGCTTCAAATTACACATCATGCTCGTGTAATCATTTTCGTCTCTTTGGACAGGATAGTTGAAATTATTTGTGCAATTGATTTATAAAGAAGTCACCTATAAAATGAAAATTATTTTCAGAACTGAAGGGCATTCATAGCAAAAAAAAAAAAATAGTGCTGCTATTTATAGCATTCCACTGATGCTAATTTTCACCCACCTGAATTCCTCTCTGTACCAAAATGCCATAAAATTGATGTTTTATTTAAAAATGCAAAAGAGTATTTTGTCACAGAAGTCAATTTTTGTTTATGTTTATTTCTATTTAGCCTTTAGAAAGTTAACGGTATGTAATTTTTAGGTCTGTAATTCTGTCTGGAGTGGGCAAAGCTGCATATGTTCTTTTTATAATCAGGAAATATTTCATAAAGGTACTTAATATTAAATGGAGAGAGGCTCCTTGGCGCAGGAAGATCAAGCCGTACTTTCCTTGGGTATGACTGGAAACCACGCATGTTTGTGTGCACTTACTGCAGACTGTTCCTCTTCATGAAGGAATTCACATCTTCAGCCAGCTGGAGCATCAGCTGCCTTAGTCCAGGGCCTCATAGGGGAATCTTGCACTCTGACATCCATTTCCTCAGTAACACACTATGAATCTGTCATCCATGTATTTAGCTAAACTATTTCTGAAGCGTATTTCCTTCTGGGTCATACCATCTCTTGAAATAAGTAACTCAATGTATTTTTTGCTGGCTATATAAAATAGCACTCAGTGTTGCTTTCCAAATGTATGTCATGGAAATTCCAGAGGGTGTACTTTGGTTCTAATATTTGATCAATACATTTTCTGTGTCTTCCTCTTATTGGAGTTGCTTTGGTAGATACTCATCCTAGCCGCTGAGAGAAAAATCTAATGACAGAAGGAAGCTTAGAGGTCATGATGGTGAAATTACTCCCTTTTTGAATGTACCCCTTCTGTGGCAAATACGAAGGTTATTTATCTTGTTCCTACTTGATCTCTTTTAATGAAAGCTATAAACACTAGAAGATCTTTATGTTAATCCTGAATCTGCCTACCACTGCCCATTATGGATTGCCCTTGCAATGTCCACCAAGTGGTCTTAGTTTTGTGTTTTGGAGCTACACAGTGTTGTAAGTCCCATTACACTATGACAGCTGTCTGAAAGTAGCTACCATTTCTTTACTTTATTATACTAACAAATGATTCTACTTGAAATGACCTCTCATACTTTGTCACAGAGAGTCTCATATTTGGAGACTCTAAGTCCATCATTATCTTAGTCACTTGTTGCTGACTATTCTCTTGTTTGTCCATGTCCCTCCTAAACACAGCTGTCCAGATTGGTGCATGTGAACTGCAGGGTATTAGGTCCCTCTATTCCTGCATGATCAGGCACATGCTTTTCCCTGTTCCTAAAATGCTTTCTTCCCTCACCCTGCCTGGGAATGATGCATTCATCTCTCTGAACCTTGCTCAGATACTACTTTTTTTTTTTAAAGCTGTATCTGAACCGTCTCAGGAAAGCTAAGTACTCTCTTCTCTGTAATTTGCTACCATTTGACTCATTTACTTAGTATTGCATACCTCATATTGGACTCTAGTTCATATAACCTTTTTTCCTAGATGATTCTTCTTGAATCAGAGAAAATTGGTAAATGAAGTGTGCTTAGATACATACACGGAGTAGAGCTCCCAAAATATAGTAAACGCTTTGGACACATAAAATATGTTCACAAACATCACACAGGTTGATCTTTCCAAATAGGTATTACCATGACTCTAACTTATCCTTATTCAAATTCACAGAAAGACAAGTTTGGTATCTATGATGAATATTGTAGTAACCATGAGAAGGCACAGAAATTGCTTCTCGAACTTAACAAAATAAGAACAATCCGCACATTTCTTTTGGTAAGTATATATATGAGTGTTACTATACGCTGTGATTTGTTGCTAGGCTCTCTAAGGAACCAAGAACTAGTGTCAATGTGGTGCAAAAATTACTCATGGGACAATGCTTTAAATGTGTCTGGGCTAGGAGACTAGAGTCCCAAAGGACTCTAATCGTAAGAAGGGAGAGTTGGCAGAAGCTCATGGATGGGAAATCACTGATAATGGCCTCTCCTGGCTGACTATGAATTGTTTGTGAGAACCTCAGATTCTTAGTGAGAGAAGATATTTATGCCAGAGTTCATCATTGCTTGTATATCCCTCAGCTCCCTAGGTTTCATTTGCTTTTGCTAAGAGAGCTGTAAGTGGGGCCATCACAGGAAGGAAGCGATTTGTGGGTATAGTAGAAAAGAAATTTAAAGATTGAACTTTCTCCTGCATAAGTTCCTTACTCACTTTCCACAGAAAGAATAAGAATATATGTTTTTTTTAAAGATTTTATTTATTTATTTGACAGACAGAGATCACAAGTAGGGAGAGAGGTAGGCAGAGAGAGAGGGAGAAGCAGGCTCCCTGCTAAGCAGAGAGCCGGATACGGGGCTTGATCCCAGAACCCTGGGATCATGACCTGAGCCGAAGGCAGAGGCTTTAACCCACTGAGCCACCCAGGTCCCAAGAATATATGTTTTATTTCTTTAGGATAGCACAGAGAAATGCATATTTTGGTAGTAATTTGGACAATTTAATTGCCCGTGAGGACCACATTGTAAGTGTACAATTCAATACTATTTAGCCAATTGTGGAGTGGAGGAACCATCCCCACTATCCAGTTATAGAGATTTCTAGCACCCTGAAAAGTCCCTCATGCCTGCTCATGGCCCATCTCTACAACCCCTGTAAACTCTAGGCTATCAATTGATTTACTTTCAATCTCTGTAGTTTGCCTTTTCTGGATAGTTCTTAAAAATGGAATGGTTCGGGGCACCTGGGTGGCTCAGTGGATTAAGCCACTGCCTTCAGCTCAGGTCATGATCTCAGGGTCCTGGGATCGAGCCCCGCATCAGGCTCTCCGCTCTGCAGGGAGCCTGCTTCCTCCTCTCTCTCTGCCTGCCTCTCTGCCTACTTGTGATCTCTTTCTCTGTCAAATAAATAAATAAAATCTTTAAAAAAAAAATGGAATGGTTCAATGTAATATTTTACACCTGGTTTCTTCTACTGAGTAAATGTTTTGAGGTTCATCTCCATTGTAACATGTATCCATATGCCATTCATTTTTATTGCCGGATAGTATTCGTTGTATGGCTATACCATATTTTATTTATCCATTTGCCGGTGTATGGACTTTGGGTCAGCAAGCAAGTATGATTAATGATGGGCCTTGAAGATCTTTTCAGAGAGAGGTATTAGTATAGAAAAAGTCAGGAAATGTCCAGTTTGAACTGTTTTATCAATGATGGTGAGATGAACATTCATGTACAAGTCTTTGGATATTTTCATTCTCTTGGATGGATGCTAAGAGTGGAATTGCTAGGTCATAGTAATTGTATATTTAAGAAACTGCCAAAATGACTGTGCCATATACACCAGCAATGTACGTTTGCAGTTTCTTTATATTTTTGCAAACACATGGTATTACCAGTTGCAATTGTAGCTGGGTTAGTGGATGTGTAGTTTATCTCAAGATGATATTTATTTGCATTTCTCTCATGACCACTGATACCAGGCATGCTTTCAATGTTCTTATTAGACATTCATATATCCTGTTGGTGAAATGCTTATTCAAATCTTTTGTTCCATTTTTAAATTGAGATGTTTATCTTATATTGAGCTATAAGTGTTCTTTATTTTGGAACACATCTTCTGTATCTGACATATAATTTGTGAATATTTCCACTCAGTGTGGTTTGTTTAAAAATGTTATCTTTTGGACATCAAAATTCTTACATTTTGTTGAAGTAGGATTTATTAAATTTTTTCCATATGAACATATTTTCATTTTATTTAAGAAGTCTGTATTCAGGTTTTATACTTACTTTGTTAATTTTTTTCCCAAGTATTTTGCTCTTTTTGATGCTGCTGTGATTGGAATGATTTTTTCTTTTCTTTTTTTAAATTTTTTATTTATTTCTTATTTTTTTTAATAAACATATAATGTATTTTTATCCCCAGGGGTACAGGTCTGTAAATCGCCAGGTTCATACACTTCACAGCACTCACCATAGCAGATACCCTCCCCAATGTCCCATAAGCCCACTCCCCCTCCCCCAAGCCCCCTCCCCCAGCAAACCTCAGGTTTTTTTTGTGAGATTAAGAGTCACTTATGGTTTGTCTCCCTCCCAATCCCATCTCATTTCATTTATTCTTCTCCTATCCCCTAACCCCCCATGTTGCATCTCCACGTCCTCATATCAGGGAGATCATATGATAGTTGTCTTTCTCTGATTGACTTATTTCACTAAGCGGAATGATCTTAATATCATTTTTTGGACTGTTCATTGCTACCATATAAGCATTTGACTTTTATTTATTTTTGTTTATTGTATATTCTTGTATCGTGTACTTTAAATTCATGTATTAGTTCTAGTAGTTTTTTTGGTAGACTCTTTAGGACACTTTACATATAGAATGAAGTCATCTGAGAGTAAAGACAGTTATATTACTTCCTTTTCAATATAGATGTCTTTTTTCCCCCCTGGGTTTTGCGCTGGTTAAAACCAGTTTACTATTGAATAGAAGTGATAAGAACAGACATGCCTGCCTTGTTTCTGATCTTGGGGGAAATCAATCAGTTTTTCATCATGAAGTGTGAAGTTTACTGTTGTCACAGATGTCCTCTTCCAGTTGAAGAAGTTCCACTATATTCATAGTTTGTCAAGAGTTTTTATTGGGACCTTTTTGCTTTTTCCAACATAGGTGTTTAAAGCTATGATTTTGTCCTACACACTGCATTAGTTTTATTCATAAAATTTTACATGTGTTTTCAGTTTCATTCAGTTATTGAAAAGGTCTCGTTTCTTTTGTAATATCTGTCGTCTATTCTTTATTTAGAGTTTGTCTTGGAAGGCAGTTCTGCATGGGACTGTGTCCCTGCACATTTTCTGAGCGGAGGAACTGACTGCTTTTGTTCTGGCTGATCTTTAAAGGATGTTTATATCACGATATAAAGGATGTTTATATCAGAAGGTAGAGATATTCTTTTCCTCCTAAGTGGCGGGCAGTCACGCCTGCTGCCCTCATGAAAGATGCATGGTTCTTAGCTTCAGGTCTCCTTTCCTGGTATCCATGTGCATGGGCCACCTGGTCTTTCTTATGTTGCTATTTGGGAACTGAGCCTTGGCAAACTGGCCCCAAAATAATGATACTCTGGCTACTGCTATTGCTTTCAGGGAAAAAAAAAAGTCCTGTAGCTCTGGCCTAGGAGTTTCATGTGTTCTTCCAGCATCCAGAAATCTCTGGCCGGTTGACTTTTGAGCTTGTCAGTAGGGTAAAATCTTAGAATGATGAGTTTTAACATTCCGTTACTTTATTTCCCAAGGTTGGAATTTTCCAGATTTCTTCCTGTAGTTGACTTTTTAAATTTAATTCTATTTTGGTCAGAGAACATAATTAAATCATTTAAATCTTTTTAAATTCATTAAGACATTTTTATGGTTTAGCATAGGGTCTGTCCTGGAGTTTTTTGTTTTTTGTTTGTTTTTTTCCCCCTCTCTGTATGCTCCATGTGTGCTTAAAAACTATGCATATTCTGTAACTGTTGGGTGGAATGTTCTATAAATGTTAGGTCAGTTTTGTTCATAGTGTTGTTCTTCTCTTCTTTCTCTTTTCCTCTAGGTGTTCTGTCAGTTATTGAGGGTAGGATATTGAAATCTATAGGTATAATTGTTAAATTGTCTGTCTTGCCTTTCAATTATGTCAGTTTTGTTTTATATGTTTTGGGGCTCTGTTGTTAAATATATATTCATTGAAAGTGCTTGTATTTGTATTTCTATTGATCATAAAATGTTTTTCTTTGTCCCTAGGGATATTTCTTTTCTTAAAGTCTGTTTTGGCTGATATTATTATAGCCATGACACTTCTTGTACTGTTTGTGTATCTTTTTCCAGTATTTTCCTTACAAACTATTTAGGTCTTTGAATCTAAAACATGTCTCTAGGAGACAGTATATAGTTGGATCTTGCCTTTTTTTTAAAATTTTACTTTATTTAAATTCAATTAGCCAACTACAGTACATCATTATGGATCTTGATTTTTTTATCCAGCCTGATCATCTCTGACTTTTGATTGGAGTGTTCCATTCATTGATCTTTAACTGAATTATTGGTATTGTTGTATTGACAGGTACCATTTTATTGTTTTTTCTGTATGTGTTTTTGTTGTTGCCCCTCTGTTCCTCCTTTACCTTCCTTAGTGTACTGTTTTATTTCCTCTTTTGATTTTTTTGAACTATTTTTTGGGGGGGTGATTGCTCTAAGAACAATATTCATCTTAATTTATCAAGTCTTATTTCCTGAAGTTGGTTGTTGTTTTTTGTTTGTGTTGTTCTGTTTTGTCTTTTTGTAACTTTCCTGGACTTGATTTAAGAACCTTGACTCTTGTATGTACAACTGCTCTCTCTACTCAATTTTTTGTTCTTTAATTTAGCCTCTCTTTTTAGGGGTCACTCCAGTAACTGCTTAACTTAGTTCTGCCGGTGGTTTGTCAGAGGTGACCAAACATCGTTAATCATCTTGTCTATGGATCTATGTGTTACTTTAGGGGGGGTGGGGGAGACATTCAGAGAGTAGGCAGTTTTCAAGTCAGATCTAGGTTTTTCTTTCCATGGGGACACCGCTTCCCCCTTGGGTCTTTTCTACAGATGCACAGCCTGATATCTGCTCCAAAGAGGGCTATAATCTCAGGCCAACGGAATTGTAGGTATTCTCCATTTTTCTTATATAGTGTGCTAACTTTATTGACAACGCCCTCAGGAGTGAGATATTTACTTTCTGCAGCCCCACCTGAAAGCAGGTTTTCAGGGTCTATCACTATGTCAGGGCCCCTGTGATGCGGCCACTGCAGGAGAGCCACTGTGGAAGCACCATTTTGATAGGGCCACTGTGCAGGGCGAGCTGAGGAGGGCGGAAGCATGAGGAGGCAGGGGGAAGGTGGGAGAAGCTCTTGTGAGAATGCTATAGACTCCCACCTTTCTTACCAGAAATTTCCGCAGTTTTTCATGGAAAAAACACTTCTCTGTTTTTTTGTTTGACTTTAGTTGATTTCCAGAGCCCTGAAGTTGATATTTTCGACAATTTTGCTGAGGTTACAGTTGTTTTTTTAGGAAGAGGATTTACTGATCTCTTTTCTCTGCCACAGCCAGAAGAGGCTTCTATGCCACTAAAATTTTAGAGCTTTTTAGGAGGTGTTAAAGCTTCATTGTCTTAGTGAATCCAGTCTGTTCTCAGCACAGTTGACTCTTTGATCCCCTTGATCTAGTTTATTGACTGAATTGTGTCAAGCCATGCCAGTCAAGTCCGAAGAGTGTTGGTTTTTAGATGATCCTGCAGCATAGTCTGGTAGGAAACCTGGCTTTTATAATACCTGCTCTGGTACTAAGTGATCTCTAATTACCTGAATGACTTTAAGAAATTGATTTTATCGCTGGTGTCATTTTCCATCTCCATAAAATGGGGGATAATAACAGTCACCCTTGGGAAGACAGGTAAGAGTTTACAGATTTGGTGGTGGTATTATTTGGGTACTTGGGTATGCTGGCACAGTTTTCATCATCAGGGAGATCTGTGGGAGCTCATTTAGAAGATATTCTTTGTAGACGCATGGAGAGAGAGTTGGCTTTCATAAGCCAGTCTAAAGTGACAACCCACCTCTGCTATTATGAAGACAGTTCATGATCTGTACAGTCCTCTTAGACAAGGAAATAACAGTGTGTTAAGCAGTCATGAATTTCTTAGGGTACCTCAACACGGGGCTAGGGAAAGGGGTGGCTGTGTTTATAAGGGGCGCTAACATATGTAAGGATGCTGAAACATCACTGGAAATACAGTGAGATGTACATAGTTGTGTTTCATACGGTTCCTCTGGGGACAACACCATGTGGGGTTGGAAAAAAATATTTTGATAAACTGATTGCAATGGGGGGATGAAGCCCTCGAAGAGCATGCTTGAGTCAGAACACTTCTTTGCTCCCCTGTCTTCTAAAGTGTCTGGGTGAAGTTAAAGTCATGATGTTAGTTTTCCTGACTCAAATACACTTGGCTAAAGCCAAGTTGCTCACAACAGTCTTTTCTTTTTCATCCTTTCCTGCTCAGCTCTTGGTCTCTCTTCTCAATGAATGTAGGACAGTAGTCTCATCCCTTGTAAAATGCTGGTATAAAGGTTGCTAAATTATCAGTATGATATCTGAGGAGCCCTTTTCTCCGTTTATTACATATTTATCGACTACTTTCTTTTTGCCAGTCCCTCTGATAGGCATTGTAGGAAAAGGATTTGGCACAAGTTTCTAATCTTTTTCTTTTTTAAATTGATACTTAAATTATAAAATAAAGACCAGATGCTTCAGAGGATATAGGCTTTTTTTTTTAATCAGAGTTGATTTTCCTTCTATTTCATGATATTCTGATTGCTGCTTTTGAGATTTCTCCATTCATCTTGCCTCTCTGGTGATCATACCTGACCTCCTTCTCAGAGACTGACTGGCCATTGTCACTGGTGGGGTATTATAGCTAAAAGTGACTGAGTAATCACTTGGTTAAAACATGACAGTTTTACAGGCAGGAAAACTAGCATTCTGAAATCAACCCAAAGTTACATCACTAGTCAGTGGTGAGGATGTATAGAACCTGGTTGTCTTCAGGCCCTGCTCTTTACAACACAGCACAACACCACAATTCAGCTACAACACAACTCCTTTTATAAGCAGGATTGATCTGTGTATCTTTGTGTCTGTTATTTATTTATCCATCAGTCCATTCATCCACCCATCTGTCCATCCATCCATCCATCCACCTACCCATCATTTATTCCTCCATCTCTATCCTATTTCTTTTTCCTCAGACTTTAGAGGATAGTACATAAAAATTAATTTTAAAGGTATGTATTTAAAACTTATTTTGGTTTCTATAACTAACGTGATACGAAAATACTTCTCTTTGTCTTCTGTCAATGTTCTTTGTGATTTCACAGGCTCATCTCAGAGAAAGAAGGTATAAAGACAGGCTTTCAAAAGATTTTAGCAGAAAGTTTTATGATAGAAGAAAATTTCATGGCTCCAGCTTTAAAAAATTGCGATTAATTATTTTTATTTCCACTGCAGAACTGCATGCTACTTGGAGGACGGAAGAATACAGATGTTCCCCTGGAAGGATATTTAGTAACACCAATACAAAGAATTTGCAAATACCCTCTCCTTTTGAAGGTATTTTATGTGTTTATTTCACGGTAGTATTTTCTTGTATCTGCATATTTTGCTGCATATTTTGCTTTAAAATGTTTTTCTTTTAAATAATCTGATTTTCTAAAGAAATGGCAGATTATACTTACTAGGGAAAATAGCTATTTCATCACATATATATGGATTAGGAAACAAATCTTTTAGGAAAAGAGACTTTTTAGTGCTCTTTGTAGAAAACTTATCCGTTTGAGTTTCATTTAGAGTAAATGCATTAGTTTCAAGATAGATCCCATTAAATACCTTATGACAAGTTTATATTGCATATTGTCTACAGGGTTCGTTATCTTAAGTAAATCTACTATTGTTTATTTTTTGACTTCCCCTTACACTGGTCTCCTCTTGATGCTAATGAACTTAAAGTGAAAGTTACCTAATTTCACAGTTTGGTTTTTGAATCAGTATTACAGGGAATGTTGTGGGTCACATGGGACAATAAATGGTAGGATGTAGAACGACGGTGCTAAGCAAATACTGCCTGTGGACGCATTAATGGTCGTAGGCCATTGTCTCATTACAATGACTAAAAGTGTTACTGTGAAATACACATTTTAATGTGCTAATTATGCTTGTACTGTAAGAATATGTGAATAGATTAGAATAGCAATTCTGGAAATGGTGCTTCTTGGAACTAGAACAGCAGTTTGGGTTGGCGGTTGAGCACAGGAACTCTGAGTTCAGATCCTAAGTATTCTGCTTACTATGACTGAACACATAACCTAACTTCTTTTTTTTTTAAAGATTTTATTTTTATTTATTTGACAGACAGAGATCACAAGTAGGCAGAGAGGCTGGCAGAGAGAGAGAGAGAGGGAAGCAGGCTCCCCGCTGAGCAGAGAGCAGGATGTGGGGCTGGATCCCAGGCCTCTGGGATCATGATCCGAGCCAAAGGCAGAGGCTTTAACCCACTGAGCCACACAGGTGCCCCCACATAATCTAACTTCTTAAAGCCTTGGGTTTTTATTAATGAAGCAGAAAAAATGATGATGAAATTGTAGCGTATGTCTGCAAGGATGTGTATAATGGATGTGTATGTCTGTGTATGTGTGTATATACATATATACATACACACATATGGAAAATGTATTACATAAAAATAGTAATTCAACTTTTATGCAAATCATTTAGCACAGTATGTACTCCGTATATGTTAGTTATTATGTACTCCGTATATGTTAGCTGCTATTATTCATATATATTTGATTCTGATTTATCTTAATAGATGAACTACTGCTTGCTCTCTAAATTTTTAAAATATTTCAATATGTTTTGCACATATTAACTGGTGTTCTTATTGATTTACTTTTTGAGAAACAAATGTAAGGAATTTGAACTTAAAATACATTTTTTTAACTACAACTTCCATGAGTTGCATAATTGGGTTTTTGTGTAAAATTTCTTTGAAAACAATTTCTCCTTATTAAAAAAACAAGTCAAAATTGCTTGCTTAAGCCACAGAGGGAAGCTAACATGGGGATCTTCAGTTCTGCAGAACTTTAATATGGTCTTCAGTTCAGGAAGATTGGGGCAAACGTGACTCCTATCTTTCTTTTTTTTTTTTTTTAATTTATCAGAGAGAGAGCGAGAGTGAGCACAGGCAGACAGAGTGGCAGGCAGAGACAGAGAGAGAAGCAGGCTCCCTGCTAAGCATGGAGCCCAATGTGGGACTCGATCCCAGGACGCTGGGATCATGACCTGAGCGAAGGCAGCCGCTTAACCAACTGAGCCACACAGGCGTCCCGACTCCTATCTTTCTGAGAGTCCTTTCAGACTCTTGACTTGGTGACTCAGATCACGTCAGCTGTTCCTGGACCTGATTTTGGAATCCCAGGCATTTTTTTGTTGTAAGAGTCAGAAGGGATAGTGCTATTAAGAGAAGGATATCATGCTAAGTAATTGTTCTAAATCACTTCTGGATGGGGATGACCACCAGATAGGGTTGGCTGATCTGACCTCTACAAAGATAGAATAATGGACCCATCCTTGCTTAGGAAGAAAAAGATCAACTCAGAGCTCCTTCGAGAAGTGGAAAGATGACATCTTTCCCCTTCTTTGGATGATTATCTTCACAAAGAAACATGAAGAAACTATTTATTTGTGTAGTAGATATGTTGGTGTTGATAATTTTTTTGTTGTTGTACCATTGTGCCTATAGTCTCTTTGATTTTGGTTGGTTTTATTTATTCAGAGAAAAGCATTAGGAGTTAGGCTGTGTGTTATACAATCTATCAGTCATCGTTGTGGAACTTGAAATTATTGGCGTGGCCAACCAGTTAATGTTGATAGAAAGTAACTGACAAAATATTAGTACTACTCATTTTTCTTGCTGTTTCACATTGTCTACATTCATATCTCAACTTCACAGATATGCACTGGCACAATTCCATAGGACCTCAAATCACAGTCTGCAGACTGACTTGACCACTTCACATAATTTACAAATACTTCTGCACTTTAGAATTTTTAGAGAAGCCAGCATATCTCTTTTATGGATTTGTGATCCAACATAAGTTTTTAAATCTTGTCTTGGGAGTGATGTAATGTGCACTCTTCTGGTGCTAGCCCTGCAGAACGGAATGTGAACATACTGAATGCAGGGTCAAAGTTTATGGCAGAAGTTTCAACAGTAACAGACCTCAAGAGAGTATAACAACTGCATAGTTTCCCACTGGATGTTAAGAATGAAGAAACTTATTTTAAAGACTTGCCCCAGGATTTCTGTAATTGTGTTAGTTAATGTGATGATGGCAACTGTAGTAAAGAGAAAATGACTAATTAAAAAGCAATGTGGTCACAACTGTCTAGACAGTGGGTGAAGATGTTTATTTCGTGCTTCTAAACACCAAACAAAACCTTTTAATATATTTAAAAGATTAAAGATCACGCTTGCTCTGATATCCTGAATGGACAAAACCATAAAATGCCAAAAAAAAAAAAAAAACCCAAATCAAAACAACAACAAAAAAAGCTTTGGACGGGCCTATGGCAATTCATTCACTGTAGAAAGTGAAACCGAGTTATTGGTGTAAATAGCATAAATTGCTCCGTTATTGATGGAGTATCATGGAACTTGTAAGTTACTTATTTTGCTAGCGTATAAGACATCATTTAAAAATTTTGCTTTACTCATGGCATGTTTTTGTAGTTTCTCAAAAGTGTTTTAGGAAATAAGGCATTGAAATTATTTTTGAAATTATGGGACATATTTATTTAAAGACTTACTGTTCCGCTAAGACTCTAGGAAGACATACAGAGTTCTATTTCTGTTGGAGCAGAGGTCAATCTTATAAACAAATTACATGCTGGAGGTGAGATACTTGAGAATTCAAAAGGAGAAATCTAATTTAGTTTTTAAAACAAAATAATTTTAAGGCCAAAAAATTAAAGGAGCTGCAAAATGTGTGTCAGGGTAACGTACATTCATTGATCTGAATTTCAGTGGAGTTTGTGATGTCCCTTCTGAAGGTGGCTCTCACGATCTCTGCAGTTCTCATTTCCTGGTCATTCTGAACCTGCTATACCAGAAAGCTGATCAAAGGGCGATTTGTTTTTTTTTTTTTGTGTATAAACAGGAGTTGCTGAAGCGGACTCCAAGGAAACACAGTGTCTACGCAGCAGTAATGGAAGCCCTCCAAGCCATGAAAGCTGTCTACCCCAACATAAACGAGGCCAAGAGGCAGATGGAGAAGTTAGAAGTTTTAGAGGAATGGCAGTCTCACATTGAAGGCTGGGAGGTACATTTACTCTACTCAACAGTGGAGCTTAAAATAGTTGTGTTATGTCTTATGCTGCATGTAGAATTGTTGACATTGGATGGAGCCATAAATGGTCATTTTCCCAGATAATGGCAGAGGGCTATAACCATTTCTGCAAAGTGCTGTCATTATTATTTTTAAATCTCTTTAGAGTGGCAAGTTAATTGACTTAACGTCAACCTGAAAGCTTTGTCATAGAGCCTTCTAATGTTGTGTGGGTTATAAGCTTTGGTGTTTCAGTATTTGTGCATCTTGATTATCCTTTTCCCTGCCTTCCTTTGGTCAATAAGTACATAGCCTGAAACCTGGAGAGAGTAAGGAAGGGGAGTAACGCCCGGTATGTGTTCTATGATACTGTTATTTTCAGATTCTAAATTAGGTGTTTGATGATGAATTTCATGTTAAGGTCACTTAATCTCTTAAACTGCATTTCTTTGCAATTATTTCATCATTTCTAAATGAAGAAACTGTCTTATGATGTGATTTTCAAGGTCCATTCAAGATGAAAAGTCTTACGGATTTATGACTCATTAAAGAAAGATTTTTTTTAAATGATAAAAGAAGCAAACAAAAAGTGATATTCAGACTCTGTTATATGTTTTCATCCATGGTAACTTTGAATCCTTGTTATTTCATGGGGTTGGAGCCCTATGTTATTTTAGTGCTATATAAAGCATAAACTGAAATTTTGTCTTTAAATTGACTTAATTGAGATGAGATGAGCTTTCAGCTGGTATCATTTAGTTTTATAAAGTAAAGCAATTAAGACATTTTTTAAAGGGATAGAGAAGATTTAAAATGTTTCCAACCAAATAATGTTTTCACACAAATTCGAGTGAATTGCTTTGTATCTTTAGGACCTTATAATTGATTTGTTTCATATCTTCAATATGTTGGTTTCCATTTAGATCTAAAATTAAATCCATTCAAAAATTATATCCATTCAGATTTGCAAAGAAACCTCAAACGTTGACCTCCGGGAATTCCCCAGTTTATCCACCCTTCACCATGAAATTTTCAAATCCAGCTGGGATGGAAGTTTTCTCTTCATCTATATTCTTTCATTTCAAGTGTCCAGGGGGACCTCCCATTTCAGCATGAATGCTAATTATTTCAGTCAGTTAAAATGGTTGTGTGTTTTGCAGTTGATTCATGATGATAATTCCTTTCTTGGGGAGCGCTTGTCCTGCTGGGTTGAGGAAAATGGACTGAAGTTTGCTTTTGTCGTTCTGTTGTCACGCGAGCATTGGAAGAAAAACTGAACATGCTTTAAACTGCAGGGTTTCTCATTGATATTTGCCAGGCCTTTTCCCAAAACAAAACCTCACAGGTTCTTCTCGGTACTCTAGGGGAATGGAATCTGTCATAATTTTGTTCCTCCTCATGTATATTCCAAAAAAAAAATTGTATCTACTGCAGAATTAAGAGATTCTTTAAAAAGTTGATATTTCTTGCTCTGGGCATGGCAGTTACTCAGAGGAAGAATGTGTGTGGATCATGTTCCGTTACTTACAGCCCCTAACAGGGGGTGCCTCAATCTCACCAGCGCTCTCTGTTTACAACAAACAGTTGAAGTGCAAGAGAAAAATGCAGCATCGGGACAGAGGAAACTGGCTGCAGGAAATCAGATTTAACTACAGTCCCAGCAGGCACAGAGGAGATCATATGAGTTCAGGTCCCCAAAAAGGGCAGTGACGCAGATTCTATTGGAGTAGGATTTGAATATAATTGCGTAAGACACAGCCAGGCTACTTTGGGGGGTTTTGGGACATTGAGGGAACGGAGCTTGGAGGAAGGCCCAGCTAACTGGTTGGCAACTTTTGATAAGAACATGATTCCTCATCTCAGTCCACCAGCTTGGAGAGAGGGGGAAAGCTCTTATAATACTCACACCTGGTCTGTTCCTGGAAGCTTTGGAGAAATTGCTGATAGGACTCCCGATTTGTCCAGGAGAGAGGGGTAGTCTTACAGGATGAATGCAGGCCCTGGGAGGGAAGGAGGATAGTTACAGAGCTTTCTCTGAATTGCAAACAAAGATTACTGCTCAGCTTGCAGAGAGCTTTGTGTATGTTTAGAGTTAGCTCTAGTGGGGTTAGGACACGACCAAGGGCAGATGTCAGGTGGCATGCTGGCCAAGAACGGAGAGTTCCTTAAAAAGCCTTTGAGGTGAGAAGTCTTGAGCTAAGAAGGCTGCAAAACAACTCCCTGTCTAGTTCCTTCCCCAAGCTCCTGCAGACCCTTGAGGACCACCTGAGGGATGACACCCTCGCTCCAGTAACTATAAAATTTCTTGAATGGTATCTGAATCTGATACAGCATGAATCAGCATTGTTTTCACCTTAGGTGGATTATTTATTTCATGTAAGTCAATTATCCAGTCTTATTTTCTCATTAATCAAAAGAAGGCTTTTTATAGTAAAAACTGTCTGGTATCTTGCCTGTCTAATATTTTGTGCTATAAATTATCGTTACATTCCTTTATGTTGAATTTAGGTAAACAAGTGATTGAAATCTATGGTCCCAAATTAGATAACACAGAGTTGAAACATGATTTTCTCTAGTCCGGACTCTAACCCTTACTTTGGGGATGATGCATCAGACCTCTCCCACATAGTATGTGGATTATTACAGGAGTCAAATGAAATAAGTGGAAGTGCTTTGAATACTATAAAATCCTACGCAAATGGGAAGTATTTTAAAGCTCGGGTTCAATGGTAGGATTTTTACCGTTGAGAAATTCCTATTTGTCTAATACAAGCTCCTGACTACTGAAGGTATTATATCACTTCACTTAAGGTTAGATAGCTCCAAGTCACAGAAACTAAAAGAAAAATTAATTTAAAAAGATACGGAGTAGCTCACAGAATCAGTAGAAAAGCTATACTCTCAAGGGTGTCTAGGCAGCCAAAACTGGTAGGTAGGTTCATCAGTGCCCTGAGTAAAATGGATAGACTCTAATAATGTTTTCTACCGTTCTATTACATCACTCAAGATTCAAGATCAAAATCTAAGATTCCTGTAGTCTTGCCTAGGGGAGGACAGAGGTCCTTGTTGGCCAGTCAGCCACTTTCCTTTTGAGGAAAGGCTAATCTTCCATTGTATGCAATCTTGGTGAGCCCTTAACAGTTCGCTGAGGTTTTATAATCCCCATTACACAGATTTAAAAAGTGAGGGCCCATATGATTTACCCCAAGTGCTTATAGCTAATGGATGGCAGAGTTTAAACCTATATTCCTTGTCACCGTGTAATATTGTATCTACTCAGAAAAAAATTAAGCTAATTCTTTAGATTACGTTGATTGCTTGCCATTTAGAAGTAAATTGACTATAGAAATTAGGTGTTTGTCATCATTTACATAGTGACTGTCATTACAGAAGATCTGTAGTTTAATTGCTCAGATTTGAAGTTCTGCCTTTTATTAGTATAATTTATGATATCTCAGTTTTATGTCTTCTCCAACATTCAGAGCATTGCACAGGATATTCTGCCAAAGGTAATTGTAGGGCAGTGATCAGTGTGCTTGGAAAGGAAGTTCATTAGTTGTTTAATCAGAGTCACTGATTCATTTCATAGAGCAGGACCAGTCGCCGTCTTGGTCTGCTTTTTGGCTGATTGATAGTATTGTAATGGTAACTCTAATCTTTGGAGTCCTAATGAACTCTGTCAACAAGGGAGTATCAAAAAGCATTATATCACTTGGTAATTCAGCTTTATATCCGTGATAGCCTTGTTTGGAATAGATCTCTCAAATCTGAAAACAATCATATTAAAAGATAAGAGGGAGAATTATTAAAATATGAAGGTGCTGGAAAAAATAAGATCAAAATAGTTACTGCATTTTATGAAATAGAAACAGAATAGAAATTTGACACCTCTTGGCTTTCTGCGTGGAGAAATATAATGGCACAAACCTGTTTTAACATCCATTTCCTGCTTTTTATATATGATTGTGTCTGACAGTATATTGACTTCAAGTCATGTTCTCTTACTTTATGAGTATGAGTCTAACAGAGGTTGTGATGAGAATTTTTTTTTCTTTTCTACAAGGTGATTTGGTAGATACAAATTTGTCTACTGCCTTGAGACAGAATTGATTTATAGATGGCCCTTGTTACTTAAGGATAGTTGGTTTGGGAAGAAGGCCATTGAAAGTCAATCTATGTAGAAAGGGAGCAGAATTTCCTAAGTGGGAGGGGGGAAGCTTGATTGGGACTTCATTTCGATAAAACGAACATTTATGTTATTAGTTTTATCTAATAGATGACAGAATCTAGGTTAAAACATCATTTAATAAATTGAATCTCAAAAAGAGTGAACCAAATGCTAAATCTTGCTGTGGGACATACATTTTATGACATTCTATGATAAAATGATGTGATATTCTTCATTTCATGTTTAACTTTTCTAGTAGATTTAAAAGGTTTTTTGAAAGAATATTCAAATGCTTCATTCATTTTCTTGAGACACTCCTTTGATACTGAAATCATTCTCTTATGAGACGCCCACCTAGTTGTCATTCTTGTCAATTTTCTTTTCTTCCACCGTGAGTGGGTCTAGCTCTTGTTAGATCTTCATCTGTCAGTGCTTTGTATATGATTGGGGGAAGTTTCAGGGCCTCCTGTCATCCTCCTCCTTTGCCAAGATTATGCCTTCTCTCTGCAGTCTGCGTTTTTCCAGTATTGACATTCAACATTGAGTTGACAAGATGAATGGGGTAGACTCTGGTGTTAAGCAGGGAGCGCTGACAGTGGGGTCAGATAATTAGTGACTAGTTTCCTATTATAGTGATTTTTTGCCTCCTCATAGCTGCAAAGAATCAGTAATGAACCCTTCCATAACATATTAAGAGAACTTAACATAAAAAGATTTACCTTTCAAATAATCCAGATGTGGTTTAGCAATAGTATTTTCATTGGGTCTTTTTCAGAGGTGGGGCTTTGTTCTATTGTTGCAGTGCTTCATAAATCATTTTAATGTTTGAAGACACACTGGAAATTAGAAAAGGGGCCATAAAATAAATCCACACGCTCCTGACTGTCTTTTCTGGGTGTTGTCATTTTCTGAAAGCATACTTTGTCACCTAACTTGTGTCCACCTATGGAAATTCATCATATTCCACATTAAATTAAATTACATTAAATTCTGTAATGGCACTTTGAATTTACTAGTCTTTCATGTATACTGACTATATAATTCACACCTGATTATACCTCCAATTCATAGAATCAAAATTATTCAGCTTCTTAACAAATTAGATTCTGAATTATCACCATTTTCTGGCTGGATCTTGACCATGAGACACCCACAGTGGGAAGAGGAGCCATTGGTGAGGAGGGTTGCCAACATGGACTGCCGCTGGGTCCTGGCTTTAGTGACTGAAGTCATGGTTTGCTCCATCCATTTCAGACTGATCTTTTCACCCTATCAGAAGGTGATACTGAAATGGTGTACTTTGTAAGTCTGACAAAGAAAACCCCTAAAGAGTGATTGAAACCTGAAACCACGACATGGAATGAACTATATAGTTAATGATAAACAAATAATCATACACACACAGCTATCTCTAAGAGTGTTAATTCAGGCCAGCTCTCATTTTGTTGCTACTCTGTTACTGCAGTGATCACACTGCATTTAATTCTATGCTTTCATATCTGTTTCTTCCACTAGAATCTGGAACAGGGGTCATGTCCCAAGCCTTTGCACCTTCTGGGACCAAGGAGGAGGGATGAGATAGGTTTCCACAGACTGGATTAGAAAGAGAAGCTTTTGGAAGGAGAGGCACTGGATGAGTAGATTGCCACCCATAGTGCAGTTATTAATGGGTGGTTACTTCTCCCCTTGAACGGCCACTCAGCCTCCCTTTCCTGATTTAATAAAAGTGGTCAGGATTAAAACCATCCATGGAACGTCCTTGCTGGGGCTTTGCTGTATTTAGTTCTATATATATATATAATTCATCACAGGTGTGATTTTACATGATAAATGTTGCTTCTTAAAGGGAAATGCATGTTAAAAAGGATAAATCATCTAGATGAAAAAAGTACATTATTTTGGTTATTTTTTAAGGGATTGCTGAGACAGCAAAAGTCTGAATCATATGGGCAAACACATTATTTAAAAATATCTGTACTGGGGCGCATAGGTGGCTCAGTGGGTTAAAGCCTCTGCCATCGGCTCAGGTCATGGTCTCAGGGTTGTGGGATCGAGCCCCACACCGGGCTCTGCTCAGCAGGGAGCCTGCTTGCCCCCTCTCTCTCTGCTTGCCTCTCTGCCAGCTTGTGATCTCTCTCTGTCTATGTCAAATAAATAAGTAAAATCTTTAAAAAAATTCTGTATTGAATATGTACATATACATATTACATTATGGGCAATAGCTTTCAGATAGTCCAAAATTAATGATTTATACAAGCCCTCTTACTTTTTTTTTTTAATATTTTATTTATTTGACAGAGAGAAATCACAACTAGGCAGGCAGAGAGAGAGGAGGAAGCAGGCTCCCTGCTGAGCAAAGAGCCTGATGCGGCGCTGGATCCCAGGACCCTGGGATCATGACCTGAGCCGAAGGCAGAGGCTTTAACCCACTGAGCCACCCAGGCGCCCCCTCTTACTTTTTAAAATAATTCTTTATACCTTGCCTTCAAATGTTCGTTTATGACTCTATGATATATCACTGTACTGTTAAAATAGCTTATTTTAATGGGCAATATTTTTTTCACAGACACATGAAGTTCCATCTTTGTAAAAGTATTTCTATAGGGTATTTTTTTTTCCCATAGTGAAATAATCTGCCGCCTTCAATATCTACTTGGTGACCCATGAAAGACTGTACAAAACTGATCTAACCAAACATCTTTCCCTTTCTTTTATTTTCCTTCCTCCTGTCCTCCCACCATATTTCTTTCCTCCTTCCTTCCTTCCTTCCTCCCTTCCTCCTTTTCTTCCTCCCTCCCGTCTCCCTCTCTCCCTCTTGCTTCCTAAAACTTTACAGAGAAGCCAACTTGCTAGAGATTTATACAAGGAAAAAATGTTTAACACATTGTTTGGCATGTTATAGAAATGTTAAAACCCTGACTTTAGTATTCATCTAGAGAAAAGTGTTTATCATACATGATTGTTCAATGACTAAATATGGAATTGCCAAAGAAAAGATTTCTAGATTTAAAAATTAGCATCAATTTTCAAAATGAAGATAAAACACTACCTAGGTTATGTAACATTATTTAGGTATAAGTGAATATTCACCAGTGATGAAATATACCAGAGATGACCATGTGGTATATTTGCGACCATGGTAACACGATCAATGCCTATCTGCCCTGGGACTAGGAAGCAGTCAGGACTACCTCAGGCAGAGACCTGTGCTCACCTCTATCTCCCTGTCAGCAGGGTTGCCATAGGATGCACTTGAGCACCTGGAATCAGGTACTCAAAGCCTCCAAGGCAATTTTACTTAGAGTGTTCCACATGCATCAGCATTTACTGGAATGACGTGGGACCTACCCCAGCTTTACTCAGTTTCAATCTCCGAAGGCAGGACCAGGGAACCTGGGAATTTCAAGAAGCATATCAGGTGTGTCTCCCAAACTCTAAACTTTGAGACCCATTGCCCTAGAGGCTTTGCTGTCTTCTGATGATCTGCCTGGCTTGTTTTACTGCTTCGACATTTTTTATATTCTAGTTCACTTGCCTGACGTTGTCATTTTGATAGACTTTAGTGCTCCTGACTCTTACCTAGTAATCTGATGTTCATCGCCATACTATATTTCAATTCCTTCCGTGAATTTTGTAGCTTGACTTCTTTATTTCTAACCCCAGAAGCTCTCCTGGGATTTCTAGGTAAATGAAAAAAAAATTGCATGTAATTTCGAAATATCATACATTTCATTTACTTTAAAGATAAAGTCGTGAGGGTTTTGTTTTCTTTTGTTTTAGCTACAGAGAAAGGTAGATTTATCATGTAAGCAAGGGGAAAATAACACAACATTATTTAAAAAGAGACGCTTATTAAGTGTCTACTTGTACATGGGATGGATTTGAAGTGAGAGGCATATCATGACTATACAGAAGACGGTATATACACTTGGTCAAATTTTTGATATTTCTAACATTGTATGTCTCTGTAGTTAAGAGATTCTTACTGATTTCTAGTTGCCATTGTCCTAGTAATAATGCACAGATTCAATCATGGTAAATCAAGGGCACAATGGTTCTTCTTGACCATTTACAGCTTATACACATGGTATAAAGAGAAATGCTATAGGCCATTCATTTAGAAGGAGATTTTTTAGACAAATGTGTATGTTCAACACAGATTCCTTCTAAGTGCGTAAGCAATCCTCCTGGATTTATTTAATGGACATTTCATGTGATAGTAGTAGTTCACTATTATCTAATACTATTACTATTCTACTCTGGTAGAAGATAGTAAAGGTACCTAATGTACTGATTCTTAAAGCTTGCTGTTAAATATTAAAGACATATCATTACAGGGATAGAAACGTCTTGGTAGGATTTAGTAAAATATAATAGGAGTGATGTTATGTTTATATTGTGAGATATACTTTAAAAGATAACAAGATTGTTGGGCTCTATGTCATTACCCCACAAAGTTTCATTAATAGATTATTAAACAGATGCTTTGGGCTGTTTTTGAAAAGAAGTGTTTTACCTCACAGAGGTCAATTAATATTATTCTGGTTTTTGATCAGGAGCTAGGAGCTAATGGGAACTTATGGTAATGACTTAAACATAATGTAGTTTTTAAAGATTTTTTAAAAATTGTATTTATTTGAAAGAGAAAGAGAGCACAAGTGGAGGGACAGGGACAGGGAGAGGCAGGCTGAGCCTGACCCAGGGCTCCATTCCAGGACCTTGGGATCATGTCCTGAGCTGAAAAGAGACAGTTAACCAACTGAGCCATTCAGGTGCCCCCAACCATAATGTATTTGTAATATTAGTAAGGGGTTTTATAGTTTGCTATGCTACCAATCTAGATTAAATCAAAAGTCAAACTAAGCATACAATAGAGGAAAATGATCCAGAGGCGTTGTTGACTAATGGAGCACTTGGAATTACCTGTAAGATGGAATTGCCATAAATGTGTTAATCCAATCTTATAGAATCAAGATATATATTGTAGGGGTCTGGAGAAATACTGATATCACTATATGATTTATTTGCCAGCTTGCATCTGGGTGGTCGTGTTCACTTCTGAAGATGTTCCGTATTGAGGGAGACCCTCACAAACTGGAGAAGGTTCAGAAGAGATCTTCAGGGATCTTGCAGATCTTTCCATAGTTTGGCTATTGTGGACATTACTGCTGTAGACATTTGGGTGCATGTACCCCTTCAGATTACTACATTTGTATCGTTAGGGTAAATAGCCAGGAGTGAGAGTGCTAAGTCATAGGGTAGCTCTATTTTAAACCTTTTGAGGAACCTCTATACTGTTTTCCAGAGTGGCTGCACCAACTTGCATTCCCACCAACAGTGTAGGAGGGTTCCCCTTTCTCCCCATCCTCTTCAACATCTATTGTTTCCTGACTTGTTAATTTTAGCCATTCTCATTGGTATGGTATGGTATCTTACTGTGGTTTTGATTTGTATGTCCCTGATGCCGAGCGATGTTGAGTTCTTTTTCATGTGTCTGATGGCCATCTGGATGTCTTCTTTGCAGAAATGTCTGTTCATGTCTTCTGCCCATTTCTTGATTGGATTATTTGTTCTTTGGGTGTTGAGTTGGGTAAGTTCTTTATAGATTTTAGGTACTAGTCCTTTATCAGATATGTCATTTTCAGATATCTTCTCCCATTCTGTCAGTTGTCTTCTGGTTTTGTTGACTGTTTCCTTTGCTGTGCAAAAGCTTTTGATCTTGATGGAATCCCAATAGTTCATTTTTGCCCTCAATTGCCTTGCCTTTGCTGATGTTTCTAGGAAGAAGTTGCTGCAGCTGAGGTTGAAGAGGTTTTGCTACCTGTGTTCTTCTCAAAGATTTTGATGGATTTCTGTCTCACAATGAGGTATTCCATCCATTTTGAGTCTATTTTTATGTGTGGTGTAAGTAAATGGTCCAGCTTCATCCCTCTGCATGTGGCAGTCCAATTTCCCCAACACCATTTGTTGAAGAGACTGTCTTTTTTCCTTTAGACGTTGTTTCCTGCCTTGTCAAAGATTAGTTGACCATAGAGTTGAGGATCCATTTCTGGGCTCTCTATTTTGTTCCATTGACCTATGTGTCTGTTTTTCTGCCAGTCCCATACTGTCTTGATGATTATAGGTTTGTAATAGAGCTTGAAGTCCAGAATTGTGATTCTGCCAACTTTAGTTTTCTTTTCAACATTCCTCTAGCTATTTGGGGTCTTTTCTGGTTCCATATAAATCTTAAGATTATTTATTCCATTTCTTTGAAAAAAAATTGATGGTATTTTGATAGAAATTGCATTAAATGTGTAGATTGCTATAGGTAGGTAGCATAGACATATTCACAATATTTGTTTTTCCAACCCATGAGCATGGAACACTTTTCCATTTCTTTTTGTCTTCCTCAATTTCTTTCATGAATACATTATAGTTTTCTGAGCACAGATTCCTTGCCTCTTTGGTTAGGTTTATTCCTAGGTGTCTTATGATTTTCGGTGCAATTGTAAATGGGATTGACTCTTTAATTTCTCTTTCTTCTGTCTTGTTGTTGGTGTATAGAAATGCAACTGATTTCTGTGCACTGATTTTTTTTTTAAATATTATTTATTTATTTGACAGAGAGAGATCACAAGTAGGCAGAGAGGCAGGCAGAGAGAGAGGAGGAAGCGGGCTCCCTGCGGAGCAGAGAGCCCGATGTGGGGCTCGATCCCAGGACCCTGGGATCATGACCTGAGCCGAAGGCAGAGGCTTTAACCCACTGAGCCACCCAGGCGCCCCCTGTGCACTGATTTTATATCCTGACACTTTACTGAATTCCTGTGTGAGTTCTAGCAGTTTTGGAGTGGAGTCTTTTGGGTTTTCCACATAAAGTATCCTATCTGCAAAGACTCAAGAGTTTCACTTCTTCTTTACCTATTAGGATGCCTTTAATTTCTTTTTCCTGTCTGATTATTGAGGTTAGTACTTCTGGTATTATGTTTAATAGCAGTGGTGATAGTGGACATCCCTTCTGTGTTCTTGACCTTAGAGAAAAAGTTCTGTTTTTCTCTGAGAACGGATATTGAGAATGGATATTTGCTGTGAGTTTTTCATAGATGGCTTTGATGATATTGAGGTATGTACCCTCTATCCCTACACTGTGGAGAGTTATGATCAAGAAAGGATGCTGTACTTTGTCAGACGCTTTTTCAGCATCTATTAAAAGTATCATATGGTTCATGTTCTTTCTTTTATTAATGTATCACATTGATTGATTTGCAGATGTTGAACCAACCTTGCAGCCGAAGAATAAATCCCACGTGGTTGTGGTGAATAATCCTTTTAATGTACTGTTGGATCCTATTGGCTAGTATTTTGGTGAGATATTTTGCATCCATGTTCATCAAGGATATTGGTCTATAATTCTTTTTGATGGGGTCTCTGTCTGGTTTTGGGATCAAGGTAATGCTGGTTTCATAAAATGAGTTTGGAAGTTTTCCTTCCATTTCTGTTTTTTGGAATAGTTTCAGGAAATGAAATTCTTCTTTAAATGCTTGGTAGACATCCTTAGAAGCCATCTGGCCCTGGGCTCTTGTTAGCTGGGAGATTTTTTTTTTTTAAATGACTGCTTCAGTCTCCTTACTGATTATGGGTATGTTCAGGTTTTCTGTTTCTTCCTGGTTTAGTTGTGGTAGTTTATATGTCTCTAGAAATTCATCCATTTCTTCCAAATTGTCAAATTTGCTGGTGAATAGTTGCTCATAATATGTTCTTATAATTGTTTGTATTTCTTTGGTGTTGGTTGTGATCTCTCCTCTTTCATTCGTGTTTTTATTTATTTGGGTCCTTTCTCTTTTCTTTTTAATAAGTCTGGCCAGGAGTTTATCAATCTTACTAGTTCTTTTAAAGAACCAGCTCCTAGTTTCATTGACTTGTTCTACTGGTTTTTTTTTTTTTTTTTTTTTTTAGTTTCCATTTCATTGATTTCTGCTCAGATCTTTATGATTTCTCTTCTCCTGCTGGGTTTAGGCTTTCTTTACTGTTCTTTCTCTAGCTTCTTTAGGTGTAGGGTTAGGTTGTGTCCTTGAGACCTTTCTTTTTTCTTGAGAAGGGTTGTATTGCTATATACTTTCCTATCAGGACTCCCTTTGTTGTTTCCCAAGGATTTAGAACAGTTGTGTTTTCATTTTCATTTGTTTCCATGATTTTTTTTATTTCTTTAATTTCCTGGTTGACCCATTCATTCTTTAGCATTATTCTCTTTAGCCTCTATGTATTTGAGTTTTTTTTCCAACTTTCCTCTTGTAGTTGAGTTCTAGTTTCAAAGAATTGTGGCCTGAAAATATGTGGGGAATGATCCCAATCTTTTGATGCCAGTTGAGACCTGATTTGTGGCCCAGGATGTGATCTATTCTGTAGAATGTTCCATGTGCACTAGAGAAGTATGTGTAATCTGTTATTCTGGGATGCAATGTTCTAAATATAACTGTGATTTCCATATGGTCCAGTGTGTCATTTAAAGGCTTCATTTCCTTGTTGATCTTTTCCTTAGATGATCTGTCTATTTCAGTGAGGGGTTGTTAAAGTTGCCTACTATTATTGTATTATTATCGATATGTTTCTTTGATTTTGTTATTAATTGGTGTATATAATTGGCTGCTCCCATGTTAGGGGCATAGATAATTAAAATTGTTAGATCTTTTTGGACAGACCTTGTAAGTATGATATAGTGTCCTTCCTCATCTCTTACTATAGTCTTTGGCTTAAAATCTAATTTATCTGATGTAGGGATTGCTATGCCAGCTTTCTTTTGATGTCCATTAGCATGGTAACTTGTTTTACACCCCCTGACTTTAAATCTGGAGGTGTCTTTAGGTCTCAAATGAGTTTCTTGCAGACAGCATATCGATGGGTCTTTTCATTCTTGTTCTTTTCTTTTTTTTTAAATCCATTCTGATACCCTGTGTCTTTTTACTGGGGCATTTAGCCTACTTACATTCAGAGTAACTATTGAAAGCTATACATTTAGTGCCCTACTATTGCCTGTAAGGTTACGGTTACTGTATGTTGTCTTTGTTCCTTTCTGGTCTGTTACTTTTAGGCTCTGTCTTTGATTAGAGGACCCCTTTCAATATTTCCTGTAGGGCTGGTTTGGTGATTGCAAATTCTTTTAGTCTTTGTCCTGGAAGCTTTTTATCTCTCCTTCTATTTTCAGTGACAGCCTAACTGGATATAGTATTCTTGATTGCATATTTTCCTCATTATATTGCTCTGATTATATCATGCCAGTCCTTTTGGCATGATCTCTGTAGCTTGGTCTGCTTCCAATCTAATATTTTTACTGTTGGAGTTTACCGACCTCTTGTCCTGGGCTGCTTTCAGGATTTTCTCTTTGTCACTGGGAATTGTAAGTTTTACTATTAGATGATAGGGTGTGGGCCTATTTTTATTGATTTTTTAATTTTTTTTTATTTTTTTATAAACATATATTTTTATCCCCAGGGGTACGGGTCTGTGAATCACCAGGTTTACACACTTCACAGCACTCACCATAGCACATACCCTCCCCAATGTCCATAACCCCACCCCCCTCTCCCGACTCCCTTCCCCCCTATTTTTATTGATTTTGAGGGAGCTTCTCTGTGCCTCCTGGATTTTGGTGCTTCTTCCCTTTGCCCAATTAGGGAAATTAATTCTCTGCTATAATTTGTTCCAAAATATCTTCTGCCTCTCTCTTTCTTTCTTCTTCTGGGATCTCAATTATCCCAATATTATTTTGTCTTACGGTATCATTTATCTCTCAAATTCTGCCCTTGTGGTTCAGTAGTTGTTTGTCTTTTTCTCAGCTTCTTTATTCTCCATCATTTGGTCTTCTAAATCACTTAATTCTCTCTTCTGCCTCATTTATCCTAGAAGTAAGAGCCTCCAATTTTTTATTACACCTCATTAAAATCTTTTTCGATTTCAACTTAGTTAGATTTTCATTCTTGTATTCCTCCAGAAAGG